>NC_136297.1:11638796-11691712 GCF_964198595.1 Lampetra fluviatilis
ACGTGCTCTCGTGCGTTACGCGCATTCATTAGAGGAGTGTGGTTCTACGCAGGGAGCGCGGCTCTCGTTAGAGGGTGGCTCCTCCAATAGGAGCGCGGCTCTCGTTAGAGGGTGGCTCCTCCAATAGGAGCGCGGCTCTCGTTAGAGGGTGGCTCCTCCAATAGGAGCGCGGCTCTCGTTAGAGGGTGGCTCCTCCAATAGGAGCGCGGCTCTCGTTAGAGGGTGGCTCCTCCAATAGGAGTGTGGCTCTCGTTAGAGCGCGGCTCCTCCAATAGGAGCGCGGCTCTCGTTAGAGGGTGGCTCCTCCAATAGGAGCGCGGCTCTCGTTAGAGGGTGGCTCCTCCTATAGGAGTGAGGCTCTCGTTAGAGCGCGGCTCCTCCAATAGGAGCGCGGCTCTCGTTAGAGGGTGGCTCCTCCAATAGGAGCGCGGCTCTCGTTAGAGCGCGGCTCCTCCAATAGGAGTGTGGCTCTCGTTAGAGGGTGGCTCCTCCAATAGGAGCGCGGCTCTCGTTAGAGCGCGGCTCCTCCAATAGGAGTGTGGCTCTCGTTAGAGCGCGGCTCCTCCAATAGGAGCGCGGCTCTCGTTAGAGGGTGGCTCCTCCAATAGGAGCGCGGCTCTCGTTAGAGCGCGGCTCCTCCAATAGGAGCGCGGCTCTCGTTAGAGGGTGGCTCCTCCAATGGGAGCGAGGCTCTCGTTAGAGGGTGGCTCCTCCAATGGGAGCGAGGCTCTCGTTAGAGGGTGGCTCCTCCAATGGGAGCGAGGCTCTCGTTCAAGGCGCGTGCTCTTCGGCGTGACCGTGAGACCACGCGTGCCCACGTGGTCCATGCCGTCCATGCCCCGCCGTCTGTAACGGTTTTTGTTGTTGTTCTGCATCGTGCAAGCTTCCATTTAGTGTCGACAAATCGGCAGGGATGTATGTTCTTGTGTTATTCTTACGTTATGCATTCGCAATGACTTGCTTATATTTTCTCTATTTCGCACTACTATTGTTATGTTGCTGCGGCATTGTTTGTCGTCGCAACGTGTTGACCCGCCCCCTACTGGACGCCTGTGGGGAAAAAGCTTCACAGCTCATCGGATTCCTGCAGGATAAATCAAGATTCTGATTCCGCGTTCTCCGAGAGCGAACATCTGCTCATGTGTATTTAACACCCCTCCCTCCCTCCCTCGCCCCGTCCACCCGAGTCAGCGGGGAATGTGTCGAGGCGAGAGACAGTGTGCGAGTTCTCTCTCCCCGTGTCGGAGAGAGAGAGAGACACGAGGCATCCATAGCGAGTGTCTCGCGTGCCACAGACGCAGCATCACGCTCCCACCCCTCTCGTGCCGCGCAAACGAAATTCACTCGCTCGGTGATCTCCGCCTCTCCCTTCCTGCCTCTCCACACCTTCCCCTGGCTACTCGTGTCTCTCAGTGTCTCTCCGTGTCTCTCCGTGTCTCCTCTCCACGTCTCCCCGTCTCCCGTGTCTCTCGGTGTCTCTCCGTGTCGCCTTGTGTCTCCTCGTGTCTCTCCGTGTCTCTTCTCTCTCCACGTCTTCTCCTGTCTCCCCGTGTCTCTCGGTGTCTCTCCGTGTCGCCTCGTGTCTCCTCGTGTCTCTTCTCTCTCCACGTCTTCCCCATATCTTCTCGTGTCTCCTCTCCTCTCTCTCCACGACTTCCCCGTGTCTCTCCGTGTCTCCTCTCTCTCCACGTCTTCCCCGTGTCTTCTCGTGTCTCCTCTCTCTCCACGTCTTCCCCGTGTCTTCTCGTGTCTCCTCTCCTCTCCACGTCTTCCCCTGTCTCCCCGTGTCTCCTCCTATACACACATCTGTCTTCTCTTATCTCCTCTTAGCGCCTCAGATGTCATCCCATCTCCTCCCGCCCATTCCCATCTCCGCCTAACTCGAGATTGGAGCGGACCGCGAGGATTTGACAACATTTTGCTCAACCCGCAGCCGGATGGAGGTGTCCCGCTCTAGTGGTGATCACGTGGGCGCGGGGGGGGGGGGTTATTTGACCATACTTCACCACGCTGGTCAACGATGAACCTCTTCGGATATCACTCGTCCGCCGACTGCTCGGGTCGCCAGGTTCTGAGCGCGTCGCGGCTAACTGCTGCGCCACCACTCCCCCACCCTTTCCCCTCTTCCACCCCACACTGCCCCCTCCGGTCGGTTTATTTATCACAGAATAATCTCGTTGAGGGCTCGAGGCGCCCGGGTGGAGAATCAACGGAGGGCCAATTGCCCCGGGCTCACATCCCTCTCCATCAATCGCCTTCGCGATGCTGGGCGTGGAGGAGGAGGGGGAGAGGGGGGGTCTAAAGAATTGTGAGGGTGTGGGGGGGGGGGGTCCCCGTGGGGATGCCGACTTGACGCCTCGACACCCCTGACGGGGGGGTCAAGGAGGGGGTGTTCACTCACCCCCTCCCCCCTACCCCCCCGCTCCTCCTCCTCCTCCCCTCATCTCTGCAAGTCCCAGGAGACCGTGGATGAAGCGAGAGTCGATCACTTCATCCGAGCAAATTCACTCACATCGCGGTGAGGGAAGTGGGGTGGGGGGATGTAATGATGCACATGACACACAGATATTAGAGAGATGCCGCGCAAGCAGTGAGTGGTTAAACACCACGTAGACTCGACACGCGTGTTGATGATGACGCGTCATCGCCACGTGCAGCGCCATATTACAAAGGCAATGATCCCCCCAACGCCCCTGCAGCCTCAACAGACTGTTGGGGCAAGTGCTGTGAGCGAGTAGCACCTACGAAGGCCGGCACTGTGGCACACGAGGGTGTGGGTGGCCGGCGCAACGCCCGACCGCCTTTGTCTCCCCAGTGGCGATGTTTGCACACCGCACCGGTGCGTTGTGAGTACCACCGCTGTTGGCCGTGAGCGTGAATCGAACTCGGGCCGTCGGGTTCGGAGGGCAGCTCGCTTACCGCTACACCACCGTTACCATTACGGTGGTGACGGTGGTGATGGTGGTGATGATGGTGGTGGTAATGGCGGTGATGGTGATGATAATGGCGGTGATGGTGATGATAATGGCGGTGATGGTGACGATGACGCTGATGGTGACGATGGTGATGATGATGACGATTGTGATGATGATGGTGATGATGACGCTGATGGTGACGATGATGGTGATGCTGACAATGGTGATGATAATTACAACGATGGTGATGATGACGGTGACGATGGTGATGATGGTGGTGATGGTGGCAGCGGGAACAACCGCTGTGTCTAATTTCGAGTGTGAGTAATTAAACTGCGGAAGCAAACATTGCATTAAAATTGTTACAATGATTAGTTTTAATTAAATGCACATTAACGCACTTTGCATAAATACAAAGCAACACAATGCGGGGAAGGGTGGTGATGGTGGGGGAGGTGGAAGTGCGGATGGGGGGGGGGGCGATACTGGGGTAAACAACGCGGTGGGGGTTAGTGGGAAACAATGAGGGGGGGAGGCGAAGGGAGGTGTCACCTGAAGTGTTGCAATCTCGTGGCGTTTTGGAAATGCGGCAAAGGTAAAAGACAAAGATCCCCACTCCCCCCCACGTCTCCCCGTAAAGCCTTCAACAAACTGTTGGGGCAAGTGCCATTAAGCGAGCGCCTACGAAGTGGTGGGTGACCGACATCACGCCCGGCCGTCTTTGTCTCCCCAGTGCTGTAACGTTCTGACCCCGTGCCCCCCCCACCCCCCTACTCATCATCTGTGAAAGAGCGCTGCTCAGCTCATCGCTTTTCTCCAGCGCGAGCACGTGGTCTGACTCCGATGTTTGCCCACCACACGAGATCCTCATTAACGGCTGAGTCGACCTAGGCGAGGCCTGTGAGCGAGTTCCATATTCGCCCACTGCCGTGGGTCCTGAGCGCCAATCGAACTGGGGAGGTCGCCGGGTGGCAGCGCAGTGCGATAACCACTGCGCCACCACTCCCCAGTACACTCCGCCATCCGAATAAACAGCAAACGTCACCACGACGCTTGTGCCAGGTTAGGTGCACTTTAAGGCGACGTGAAGTGTCGAACGCACGCTGGCAGGAGGTCACGGGCAGACCCAGGTGCCACGGGTCGACTGACTGAGACGACTGAGATGACTGGCTGATGCACCACCTGTGCCCCTACTGTGCCAACTTGCTGTGCTTTAGCCACCCGGCGCTCCGCTCGTTGTTGTGAGCGTCGCTCCTCCGCCCTCCGTTGTTGTTGGAGGGCGACTGGCTCCAATTGCCCAGCAGCGTCCTTCACGAGCCTCCTCCACCGAGGCCGATCTTGACACCGCTGGTACCAGTCATCGGCAGGTCCACTCAGCTCCACATCCTCCTCTACAACATCACTCCATCTCTTCTCTAGCCCGTGCCGCACCCGTTTAGCCCCCATCGATCCGGCCGAACAAAAGCTGTTTAGGAATGCGGTGGCTGGGCATGCGGGCTACATGACCCAGCCAGCGCAATACACACACACACACGCGCACACACACCGGCACGCGCGACTCGAGAAATCTCGTTTAGCACCGGTCGTTAGCTGATGAATCAATTCGTGTTTAATGAGAAATGTACCGCGAATAACCCAACGCGGGCCCACAATGCCGCGTCAGCGCATTCCCTCGTGGATCGCGGAATCCGTACAGAGACAAAGAGGGAAACTCACACCCCCGTGTAGCTTTCGAAATATTTTCGGCTGCCAAAGTGCGATGTTTAGCGAGCACCTACGCAGGATGGCACGGCACACGCGAGGCGGCGGCGTGTCGACCCGGTGAGGCCCAAGAATCGGTTCAAATATTCGCCACTGTTATCGGTCGTGAGCGGGAGTCGAACTCGGGTGGCCGGGTTTTGCAACCCCAGTGTCTCTAACAGCTGTACTACCGTTCCCCATAATACACGTGTGTGTGTGTGACACACACGCAGTCACCCACTTGCCCACTTACCCAGAGAACCACACAACCATCCACTCAATCACCAACAACTCATTCGCCCACTCACTAGATATTGACACACCCAGTGACCCACTCCCCTACGCACCCACTCACTCAATCACCAACTCACTCCCCCATGCGTGCCCATTCACTCACACTGACACAAAGTCGTCACCGCTCGCTCACCCATGCAATGACTCATTCACCCACCCACTCACCCGCTCAACACTCACCCAACTTATTCGCCCAACCAATTATCGTGTCACCCACTGGCTCACAGCGATACAAACAGCCACCCACCTCACTCACTCCACTCGCTGACCCACGGCGCTCACCCGTTGGCAGTTTGCTAAGCACTGCTCCACCACCTCCCACAAGAAACACGTCAACACAACGGACAAAGATCCCCCGTGTAGCCTTCACGGGCTGTCGAGGCAAGTGCTGCTAGCGAGCACCTATGGAGCCCGGCACGGCACACGAAGGGTGGCCATAAACCACTCCTGGCCGCCTTTGTCTCCCTAGTCGTGATGTTTACTCATCCACACCAGGTACTCATTTGAGGCTGAGTCGACCTAGGGGAAGTCAGATAATCGTTACTGGTGTTGGCCTGGAGCGGGAATCGAACTACACTACCGTTCCCCACCACCTAAACACACACGTTCACACACACACACGTTCACACACACACACACACGTTCACACACACACGTTCACACACACACGTTCACACACACACACACGTTCACACACACACGTTCACACACACACACACGTTCACACACACACACGTTCATACACACACACGTTCACACACACACACACGTTCACACACACAAAAGATCCCCCTATAGCCTTAGCAGTCTTTTGGGGCAAGTGTTGTCAGCGAACACCTGGGGGTGGGTGGCTCGTACCAAGCTCGGCCGCCTTTGTCTCCTCAGTGGCGCACGAGGTCCTCATTTAAGGTTGAGTCGACTTAGGAGAGGCGGCTGGACCGGCTGAGATGATTCACTCGCCGCTGACCTAAGGCGTGTCCCGGGAATCGAACTCAGCTGCTGTCGCGGGTTCCCTCACCTTTGAGCCACGTGAGCGTGGGCCTGGGGGCGCCTTGCACGTCACAGGGGATCACCACCGTGTCCCCTTCCACCAGGACCCCCTCCACGGGGCCCCGCGTGATGTTGGGCGCGAAGCCTGGGGGGGGCAGGGGGGCGGGGGTTGGGGGGGGTTAGAGTGGGGGGGGGGGTTGGGGGGGTTAAAGTGGTGGTGGGTTGGGGGGGTTAGAGTGGGGAGGTTGGGGGGTTAGAGTGGGGGGCGGGGGTTAGAGTGGGGGGGGGGGGTTGGGGGGGTTAGAGTCGGGGGCGGCGGTTGGGGGGGTTAGAGTGGGGGGGGGGGGGTTAGAGTGGGGGGGTTTTGGGGGTTAGAGTGGAGTACGGGGTTTGGGAGGGTTAGAGTGGGGGGGGGGGTTGGGGGAGTTAGAGTAGGGGGGGGGGTTGGGGGGGTTAGAGTGGGGGGGAGAGGAGCGGGGGGGGGGGCCAGAAAATTGTTATTTTTGTTAACATCTCTCCTCGGTGGCTAGGAGATGTTAACTACCTCGCCTGGTATACAGGAGGTAGTCGGTTCGATCCCTACCCTGACGCCTACAGTTTATTTGGAATTTGCGTGTCTCTCTCTCTCTGTTTCTCTGCCCGTGGTGGCGTCGATTTTTCTCCGGGCCCTCGGGTTTTCCCCTCCACATTCACAATGAACACGCCTTTAGAGTATTTTGCTGCTATAAATTTCCGCACGGCGATGATAAGTCGCTTCGTTGGGTTATCATTTGTGGCCAGGCCGCTTCTGAAAAAGAGCGATATAGCTCAGTGGGGCCTTACCTGGTAAAATAACAAAAAATTGTTGAGTTTAATTAAGCTCGGATGTCAAGGGACACTATCGCAAGACACAAATACTGGCGCTTTCAAAACCAGGTTAGCAGCCAAGACTCTACCACGCACGGTCTGGCGGTTGTCGTCAGGGGGATGAGGAGGAGGGAGAGACGATGAGGAGGAGGTGGAGGAGGTGGAGGAGGAGGGAGAGACACGAGGAGGAGGTGGTGGAGGAGGAGGGAGACACGGGGACGAGGAGGAGGTGAGACACGAGGAGGAGGTGGTGACGGAGGGAAGGACAGGGATGAGGAGGTGGAGGAGGAGGTGAGACACGAGGAGGAGGAGGTAGTGACGGAGGGAAGGACAGGGACGAGGAGGACGTCGTGGAGCAGCGAGACACGGCGGATGAACGAGCGGGCGGGCGGGCGATCTGGGCGGGCGGGGGTAGAAGAGGAGAAGTTGGTGGTGGTGGAGGAAGAGGAGCGAGCCACGGGGACGAGGAGTAGCGAGCGCTCACTCAGCACGCTGACGTGCGCGTGGCTCTGCGCCTCGCCGGCCGCGCTGCGCGCCACGCACTGGTACACGGCCGAGTCGCGCTCGCGAGGACGCGACACTTGCAGGGCGCCTCCGGGCAGCACGCGGAGGCGGCCCTCCTGCAGCTGCCGCACGGGCACCGCGTCCCGGTACCACGAGAGCGACGGGCGAGGCCATCCTGCATCGCAGAGACAACAACAACAACAACCGGCATTCGCCACTAAGTGGCGGTGACGTCACCACGACGCTTGTGCCAGGCCATGTGCACCTTGAGGCCACGTGAAGTGTCGAACGCCCGCTGGCAGGAGGTCACGGGGCAGACCCAGCAGGTGCCACGGGTCGACTGACCGAGATGATCGAGACGACTGGCTGATGCACCACCTGTGCCCTCTACTGTGCCAACTTGCTGTGCTTTAGCCACCCGGCGCTCCGCTCGTTGTTGTGAGCGTCGCTCCTCCGCCCTCCGTTGTTGTTGGAGGGCGACCGCCTCCAACTGCCCAGTAGCGTCCTTCACGAGCCTCCTCCACTGAGGCCGATCTTGACACCGCTGGTACCGAACGCCCGATGGCACAAAGACAAAGACACCCCCCACCCCACACCACACACCCCGCTTGCACTACCGCGCCGTGTAGCGTGAAACAGCCTTTTGGGGGCTAAGCGTCACACGGCCGCCTTTGTCTCCCCCATTAGCGACGCTTTCCCGCGGCACCGGGTACTCGTTCGAGGCTGAGTCGACCTAGGGGAGGCTCAAGGCCGGTTCAGATAACCGTCCCTGGTGTCGGCCGTGAGCGGGAATCGAACTCGGGTCGCCCGGTTTGGTTGTGCGGTTCGCTGCATTAGCGCTTCCGCCCAACGTGCACGGTGATACGGGGTGAGGTGTACACCTCCTATAGCGTGCACACGTGTCAGGGCGCGTGGACACGTGTACACGTGTCAGGGCGCGTGCACGTGTACACGTGTCAGGGCGCGTGCATCACACGTGGTGATCACGCGCGTGCTGTTGCAGCCCCCCCTTGACCCCCCGCGTTTGCCTTGAGTCGTCTCAGCATTTGCACAACCCCCTTTGCCGCCCGCGGTCACTGACCCGGGCACCTCGCTCCGAGTTTAACCCGCCGCCGTGACTCCGAGGTGCAGTTTGCGTGGGGTGGGCAAGGCGGTGGGGGGGGGGGATTAACGGGACAGGCGGGAGTGTTATCCCCTGCAGATGCCGTGATTGATTTAATTAAGACTCAGCAAAAATACACACACAGACGCACACAGACCCCCCCCCCCCCCCACACACACATCGCTAAGCCCATCCTTAATCCACCATCCCTAAGCCCGACCCAGACTCTGACCCCTGACCCTAACCGTGACCCCCCCCCCCAGACGCACCGGTCGCGCGGCACGGGATCTCGATCGTCTGGTCCACCGTTCCCACAATGCTCCGCTCCAGCTCCACGATGAAGTGGGGGGACTCTGTGGAGAGGGGGGGCAGTTGGCACGTGTCAGTGTGCTGTGTCAGTGTGTTGTGTCAGTGTGCTGTGTCAGTGCTGTGGCAGTGTGTTGTGTCAGTGCTGTGTCAGTGCTGTGTCAGTGTGTTGTGTTACTGCTGTGTTCTGGTGTGGGGAGCGGTGGTGTAGCGGTTAGGGCGCTTCGCTACGAACTCGGCGACCCGAGTTCGATTCCCGCTCACGGCCAATACCAGGGACGATTATCCAAACCGGTCATGGATCTCCTCCCCTAGGTCGACTCAGCCTCAAATAAGTAACTGGTGCGGTGTGTGAACATCGCCACTAGGGAGACGAAGGCGGCCGGGCGTGGTGTTGGCCACCCACCCCCTGGTGCGCCGTGCCGGCCTTCATAGAGTGTGCTCGCGAACAGCACTTGCCCCGACAGTCTGTTGCAGGCTATACGGGGGAATATTTGTCTTTGAAGTTTGTGAGTGTCTCTCTCTCTCTGTTCTCCTGTGTCTCTGTGCGTGTCCCAGCGTCTTTGTCTCGTGCCCTGTCTCCATGTGACCTGTCTCCACGTGCGCTGTCTCCACGTGTCTCCACGTGCCCTGTCTCCACGTGACCTGTCTCCTGTCTCCACGTGCGCTGTCTCCACGTGTCTCCATGTCCCCTGTCTCCACGTGTCCTGTCTCCACGTCCCCTGTCTCCACGTGTATCCACGTGCGCTGTCTCCACGTGGCTCCACGTGTCTCCACGTGCGCGCGCGTACCCAGGAGGGTGAAGTACGCGCTCCGCGACACCGGCGGGACGTCGACCCCGACGAGCGACGCCTCGCACTCCACCCGCGCCGCGTCGCCCCCGCGCGCCCCGGCCCACGACGGGGGCGAGGCGGCGGGGGGCGACAGCGAGAGGCGGCGGCCGAAGTCCGTGACCCCCGCGGAGACGGGGACGCCGTTCACGCGCCACGTCACGCTCACCTTGTCCACGGGCCTGCGACACGTGGGGGGGGGGGGGGATGACAACGTCAGAGAGGCAACGGCTGTTGGACTCACGGACTCACACCACCACTCACCCACCACCAGCCACCACCAGCCACCAAAGATCCCCCGTATAGGATTTTAACAGACTGTAGGGTAAGTGCTGATCGCGAGCGACCTATATGATCACCGGAACACGAAGAGGGTGGGGTGGGTAGCATCACGACACCGCCGCCGTCTTTGTCTCCCCAGTGGCGATGTTTTTTTTTTTAAACACATCGCACTCGGTACCCAATTTAGGCCGAGTCGACCTAAGGGGCAGCGCGGGACCGGTTCAGGTTATAATCGTCACTGGTGTTGGCCACGAGCGGGAATCGAACTCGGGTCGCCGGGTCTGCTCGTGCAGGGCGCTCACCGCGACACTGCCGCTCCCCGCGGCATCACGACACCACTGCCACCAAAGACAAAGATACCCCCTGTAGACTTTAAGAGACTATGAGGGGCAAGTGCTGTTAGCGAGCACGCTCTGTGAAGGCCGGCACGGCACACGAAGAGGGTGGGTGGTGAGCACGGCGCCCGGCCGCCTTTGTCTCCCCAGTGGCGGTCTTAACACGCACGCACCGATGTGCTGCACTCATTTAAGGTTGAGTAGACCTTGGGGAGGCGGCAGGACCGGTTCAGATGAATTATTATTCGCCACTGATGACGATGCCGCTGCTGATAATATTGACGCGGGCGATGATGACGACGATGATGACAACGATGATGATGATGACGACGATGATGATGACGACGATGACGATGATTATAACGACGATGATGATGACGACGACGATGATGATGACGTCGATGATGATGACGACGACGATGATGACAACGATGATGATGATGATGACGACGACAACGATGACGACGATGACGACGACGATGATGATGATGACGATGATGATGACGACGATGACGACGACGATGATGATCGTGTTTCCGCTGCTGCTCCTGCCGATGACGACGCCGGCGATGATGACGACGAGAGTGAGTCTGCCGATGCTGATGCAACTGCTCCAGCTGATGCTACTGCTGCAGCTGATGACGACTTCGTATTTTACCTGCCGTCGGCCACGCACTCGAACGTCGGCTCGTTCGCGGCGGACGCCCCAGCGCTCGCGTTCCGCGGTGGCATCACCACGCGCACGTATACAGCTTCGGCCTCTCCCTCCCCATCTACACAGCAGCAGCAGTAGCATCATCAGTATCATCATCAGTATCATCATCAGCAGCATCAGAAGCAGCATCATCATCAGTATCATCATCAGTATCAGCAGCAGCATTATCAGCAGCAGCAGCATCAGAAGCAGCATCATTATTAACAGCATCATCATCAGCAGCAGAAATAGCACCATCAGTATAATCAGTATCACCATCATCAGCAGCAGCAACAGCAGCATCATCAGTACCATCATCATTAGCAGCATCACCATCATCAGCAGCAGCAGAAGCAGCATTATCAGCATCATTATCAGCAGCATCATCATCAGCAGCAGCAGGAGCATCAGCAGCAGCATCATTGTTTTCAAATACATAATCATGAAATACACAATCACTATAAAATACATTATGATTATCATCAGCAGCATCATCATGAATTTCGCATTCACTCACAAATGCATAATCAAATACAACCATCACTGTGTGTTTGTCGTTGTGGTTGTTGTGGTTGTTGTTGTGGTTGTTGTGGTTGTTGTTGTGGTTGTTGTTGTGGTTGTTGTTGTGGTTGTTGTTGTTGTGGTTGTTGTGGTTATTGTGGTTGTTGTTGTAGTTGTTGTTGTGGTTGTTGTGGTTGTTGTTGTGGTTGTTGTTGTGGTTGTTGTTGGCTCTCGCCAGTAGTGTCACGGACATGGGAGGGGGATTGTCAGGGCCGGTTCTTAAAAATCACTCAGCCACTGATGATAGCCATCGAAGGGTATCGAACTCAGGTGACCGGAGTTCACAGCGCACTTCGCCACCGCCCGCTGCGCACCGCATTCTAAATAATAATAATAAAAACCACGCCCGGCCGCCTTCGTCCCCCCAGCGACGATGTTCACGCACCGCACCATGTACACTCATTTGAGGCTGAGTCGACCACAGGGGCGGTGCCCAGGACCGGTTCAGAGGTTCGGATAATCGTCCCTGGTGGTCGTCGGCGGCTGCCGTGAGCGGGAATCGAAATCGGGCCTGTGCCGGGTTGGTAGCGCAGCGCGCTAACCACGGCGCCACCGCTCCTCAGCAGCAGCAGCAGGCCACTGTGGGGAGCTGCCACGCGGGCCCAAGATGTCGAGCGTCTTCACACCACGGCTGCGGGGGTGGGGGATGACCCCCACCCCCCACCCCGGCACCCCCCTCACCCCCGCACCCCCCACCCCCGCACCGCCCCCGCCCGCAGCCCAAATTAATTCTCTTTAATCCGCTGCCGTTTGTCGCGGATTCTCTCCGCTCCATTTTCCGGTCGGTGAGCACAGCTCCCCCGACCCCTCCTCCTCCCTCCACCCCCACACCTCCCCCCCACACTCCCCGCTGCCTCAGCCTCCCCTGGGTGCTAGGGGTTAGGTGGACACGGGGAGGCGGGCGGGTAGGGTGGACGTGGGGACTATGGGTGGGGGTGGACACTGCAGTGGCGGTGGACAGAGGGTGTGTGTGGGGGGGGGGGGGGGTGGACAGGGGTTGACCAAAGCGTGTCCCTGAACGTACTGCTGCTACCACCGTGAGCACGATGGTAGAGGATGAGGGCTGTCACTGCTGGGCGCACCCAATGCCCGACTCTTCGCTTTGTGCTCTCACGCTCTCCGCTCCGAGGACTCGAATCCCCAAGTTGGTCTGATCAAGTGGGACACCGAGTTAATCAAATATTGATTGAACAAACACAGTTCGGAACAAACACTTGGACCAACACAACAGCAGCGTCCCACTTAATCTGTTTGGAATTTGCATTTTAAATATTCCTTCATGAATTATGAATGAGGCTAAGTATTTGCTCTCGTGACTTGGGGCGGGAGGGAGAGCATGAGACGGGAGAGGTAGGGGAGTGCGTGGAGGGGAGTAGGGTGAGATGAGAGGGGAGAGGTAGGAGAGTGCGTGGTGGGGAGTAGAGTGAGATGAGAAGAGAGAGGTGGGAGAGTGCGTGGAGGGGAGTAGGGTGAGATGAGGGGGGAGAGGTAGGAGAGTGCGTGGTGGGGAGTAGAGTGAGATGAGAAGAGAGAGGTGGGAGAGTGCGTGGAGGGGAGTAGGGTGAGATGAGAGGGGAGAGGTAGGAGAGTGCGTGGTGGGGAGTAGAGTGAGATGAGAAGAGAGAGGTGGGAGAGTGCGTGGAGGGGAGTAGGGTGAGATGAGGGGGGAGAGGTAGGAGAGTGCGTGGTGGGGAGTAGAGTGAGATGAGAGGGGAGAGGTAGGAGAGTGCGTGAAGGGGAGTAGGGTGAGATGAGAGGGGAGAGGTAGGAGAGTGCGTGGAGGGGAGTAGGGTGAGATGAGAGGGGAGAGGTAGGAGAGTGCGTGGAGGGGAGTAGGGTGAGATGAGAGGGGAGAGGTAGGAGAGTGCGTGGAAGGGAGTAGGGTGAGATGAGAGGGGAGAGGTGGGAGAGTGCGTGGAGGGGAGTAGGGTGAGATGAGAGGGGAGAGGTAGGAGAGTGCGTGGAAGGGAGTAGGGTGAGATGAGAGGGGAGAGGTGGGAGAGTGCGTGGAGGGGAGTAGGGTGAGATGAGAGGGGAGAGGTAGGAGAGTGCGTGGTGGGGAGTAGAGTGAGATGAGAAGAGAGAGGTGGGAGAGTGCGTGGAAGGGAGTAGGGTGAGATGAGAGGGGAGAGGTGGGAGAGTGCGTGGAGGGGAGTAGGGTGAGATGAGAGGGGAGAGGTAGGAGAGTGCGTGGTGGGGAGTAGAGTGAGATGAGAAGAGAGAGGTGGGAGAGTGCGTGGAGGGGAGTAGGGTGAGATGAGGGGGGAGAGGTAGGAGAGTGCGTGGAGGGGAGTAGGGTGAGATGAGAGGGGAGAGGTAGGAGAGTGCGTGGTGGGGAGTAGAGTGAGATGAGAAGAGAGAGGTGGGAAAGTGCGTGTAGGGGGGTAGAGTGAGATGAGAGGGGAGAGGTTGGAGAGTGCGTGGAGGGGAGTAGGGTGAGATGAAAGGGGAGAGGTGGGAGAGTGCGTGGAGGGGAGTAGGGTGAGATGAGAGGGGAGAGGCAGGGGAGTGCGTGGAGGGGAGTAGGGTGAGATGAGAGGGGAGAGGTAGGAGAGTGCGTGGAGGGGAGTAGGGTGAGATGAGAGGGGAGAGGTAGGAGAGTGCGTGGAGGGGAGTAGGGTGAGATGAGAGGGGAGAGGTAGGAGAGTGCGTGGAGGGGAGTAGGGTGAGATGAGAGGGGAGAGGTGGGAGAGTGCGTGGAGGGGAGTAGAGTGAGATGAGAGGGGAGCGGTAGGAGAGTGCGTGGAGGGGAGTAGAGTGAGATGAGAGGGGAGAGGTGGGAGAGTGCGTGGAGGGGAGTAGAGTGAGATGAGAGGGGAGCGGTAGGAGAGTGCGTGGAGGGGAGTAGAGTGAGATGAGAGGGGAGAGGTAGGAGAGTGCGTGAAGGGGAGTAGGGTGAGATGAAAGGGGAGAGGTGGGAGAGTGCGTGGAGGGGAGTAGGGTGAGATGAGAGGGGAGAGGTAGGAGAGTGCGTGGAGGGGAGTAGGGTGAGATGAGAGGGGAGAGGTAGGAGAGTGCGTGGAAGGGAGTAGGGTGAGATGAGAGGGGAGAGGTGGGAGAGTGCGTGGAGGGGAGTAGGGTGAGATGAGAGGGGAGAGGTAGGAGAGTGCGTGGAAGGGAGTAGGGTGAGATGAGAGGGGAGAGGTGGGAGAGTGCGTGGAGGGGAGTAGGGTGAGATGAGAGGGGAGAGGTAGGAGAGTGCGTGGTGGGGAGTAGAGTGAGATGAGAAGAGAGAGGTGGGAGAGTGCGTGGAAGGGAGTAGGGTGAGATGAGAGGGGAGAGGTGGGAGAGTGCGTGGAGGGGAGTAGGGTGAGATGAGAGGGGAGAGGTAGGAGAGTGCGTGGTGGGGAGTAGAGTGAGATGAGAAGAGAGAGGTGGGAGAGTGCGTGGAGGGGAGTAGGGTGAGATGAGGGGGGAGAGGTAGGAGAGTGCGTGGAGGGGAGTAGGGTGAGATGAGAGGGGAGAGGTAGGAGAGTGCGTGGTGGGGAGTAGAGTGAGATGAGAAGAGAGAGGTGGGAGAGTGCGTGTAGGGGGGTAGAGTGAGATGAGAGGGGAGAGGTTGGAGAGTGCGTGGAGGGGAGTAGAGTGAGATGAGAGGGGAGAGGTAGGAGAGTGCGTGGAGGGGAGTGGAGTGAGATGAGAGAGGAGAGGCAGAAGAGTGCGTGGAGGGGAGTAGAGTGAGGTGAGAGGGGAGAGGTAGGAGAGTGCGTGGAGGGGAGTAGGGTGAGATGAGAGGGGAGAGGCAGGAGAGTACGTGGAGGGGAGTAGAGTGAGATGAGAGGGGAGAGGCAGGAGAGTGCGTGGAGGGGAGTAGAGTGAGATGAGAGGGGAGAGGTAGGAGAGTGCGTGGAGGGGAATAGGGTGAGATGAAAGGGGAGAGGCAGGAGAGTGCGTGGAGGGGAGTAGAGTGAGGTGAGAGGGGAAGGTAGGAGAGTGCGTGGAGGGGAATAGGGTGAGATGAGAGGTGAGAGGTAGGGGAGTGCGTGGAGGGGAATAGGGTGAGATGAGAGGGGAGAGGCAGGAGAGTGCGTGGAGGGGAGTAGAGTGAGGTGAGAGGGGAGAGGCAGGAGAGTGCGTGGAGGGGAGTAGAGTGAGGTGAGAGGGGAGAGGTAGGAGAGTGCGTGGAGGGGAATAGGGTGAGATGAGAAGGGAGAGGCAGGAGAGTGCGTGGAGGGGAGTAGAGAGAGATGAGAGGTAACTAGTTAGTTATAATGTCATGCGAGTCCATTGAAGGCGATATTGAAACGCATCCGGGATTGTATCGGGAGCCAGAGGGAGTGATGGTTTCTCAGTGCCTAGAGGCGTTCACCTGGAACTCACACGTGGCCTGGACACTCAGCCCTCGCCTCGCAGAACCCAACCGCGACATCGCGCGGTTCTGTCAGAGGTCTGATGATTATTGATTATCACGGGAGGTCTGGGGGTGGCGTGATCTTGCGGGAGGGTAGCGTCGTCTCGGGGATTTCTGGGCACGGTGGACATCCTGTGTCTGTCAAAGCTGCAGAGAGCCACTGGGATGATTGGCCGATTGCACAAAACTAAGGTCGTGGTTGCGTGGGGACGAATCCCGGGCACCTGGAGAGAACGCACCACGCATTTCGACGAGGGTAACACACTCAAAGCTCCGCACAGATGGATCAGTGTCCATTGCTGTTCTGTCACATATCCGTATCTCTCATCCCTGCGTCACCTCGGACCCAGATCCTATATCGACTGGCACAGCATTTATAGGCTGATAGGCAACCAACACGAAAACGCAAACCTATACTCATGACACAACCACACACACACACACAAACACTCACAATACAACCACATAGACAAACACACACTCACAACACATTTACACACACAAACACATAAACACTCACAACACAACACAACCACAAAGATTCCCCGTATAGCCCTAACATACTTTTGGGTCAAGTGCTGTTCGTGAGCACCTATGAAGGCCGGCACAACACACGAGGGGGTGGGTGGCCAACACCACGCCCCGCCGCCTTTGTCTCCCCATTTGAGGCTGAATCGACCTAGGGGAGGCCCAGGACCGTGTTGACCGTGAGCGGGAATCAAACCCGGGTCGCCAGGTTCATAGCGCAGCGCGCTAACTACTACACTACCGCTCCCCACACACTCTCCACACACTCACACACACAGACACGAACACAGACAGACACAAACACACAGACACGAACACACAGACAAGCGCAGAGACTCAACGACTTGGGCCTCGTGATTGGCCAGCGCCACGCGGGCCCCGCCCACTCAAGGAACGCGGCCCCGAGTGTCGCTCGCGCCGCGGGTTCGCTGCCCAACGTCGCTGTTGGAGGAGGAGTGGGGGTGGAGGAGGGGGAGGGGCGAGGAGGAGTGGGGGGGTGGAGGAGGGGGGGGGTGGAAGAGGGGGGGGTTACATCGCGCGTAGCGCCGCGCTCCAACTGAACGTTGAATTACAAACCCAGCCGCGCATGAATTGTTAAGATGCCCTGGGATTCCGATTTAGTTCTTAATTTATTCTTTGGAAATCGTTCAGAGGAGCGCGTGCGGTTCCTGCCATGAATTAGTAACGTGGTTGGTGGCCTACGGGCGTGGGGGGGGGGTCTGGTGGGTCCTGAGCCATTGATGATTATTTCACTGGATGAAGTTGGGGGGGGGGGGGGGGGGGCTCTTGCTCATGGGAGTGACGGTGCTCAGCTGCGAGTCTCGAACCTGTAGCCCTGCTTACGGGTGGAAGGTGAACACAACCCCCCTTCCCCACGAAGACGAAGAAATCCCCCAACCCACCCGCAACCTCCGCCTAACCTTCACAGACTGTTGGGACTAGAGCTGCCGCACCTCTCAAGGCAGGGGACAGGGCATCAAGTCGGGGGCCAAACAGCCCCCCCCTCTCGTCCCTTCACTCCCAGCCGCAGCACCCCCCTCCCCCATCAAGCCCCTCCCCCCGTACCCGATTACCGCCCCCCCCCCCCCCAAGCACACTCGCGACCGCTGCCGACAATCGAATTGACGTGCGGGCTGGAGGAAGGGGGTTGGGGGGGGGCTGGATGTGTGTCCCCATGCTTTGGGGTCACAGCACCGTGGGGGTTAGTGGGTTAGGATGGGGGGGGGTAAGTGACGTCGACACACGGCACGCGGATCTCTCACGCGCCCGTGTGGCCGTGTCAACGTAACACGCGCACACGCTAACAACACTCGTTCAACATACACACACAGACACAGGAGCCCATGTTACACACGCGCACACGCTAATAACACTCGTTCAACATACACACACAGACACAGGAGCCCATGTTACACACGCGCACACGCTAACAACACTCGTTCAACACACACAGACACAGGAGCCCATGTTACACACGCGCACACGCTAATAACACTCGTTCAACACACACACATACACAGGAGCCCATGTTACACACGCGCACACGCTAACAACACTCGTTCAACATACACACACAGACACAGGAGCCCATGTTACACACGCGCACACGCTAATAACACTCGTTCAACATACACACACAGACACAGGAGCCCATGTTACACACGCGCACACGCTAACAACACTCGTTCAACACACACAGACACAGGAGCCCATGTTACACACGCGCACACGCTAATAACACTCGTTCAACACACACACATACACAGGAGCCCATGTTACACACGCGCACACGCTAACAACACTCGTTCAACACACACAGACACAGGAGCCCATGTTACACACGCGCACACGCTAATAACACTCGTTCAACATACACACACAGACACAGGAGCCCATGTTACACACGCGCACACGCTAACAACACTCGTTCAACACACACAGACACAGGAGCCCATGTTACACACGCGCACACGCTAACAACACTCGTTCAACACACACAGACACAGGAGCCCATGTTACACACGCGCACACGCTAATAACACTCGTTCAACACACACAGACACAGGAGCCCATGTTACACACGCGCACACGCTAACAACACTCGTTCAACATACACACACAGACACAGGAGCCCATGTTACACACGCGCACACGCTAATAACACTCGTTCAACACACACAGACACAGGAGCGCATGTTACACACGCGCACACGCTAACAACACTCGTTCAACACACACAGACACAGGAGCGCATGTTACACACGCGCACACGCACACATATCCCGCCGCACAGCTCTACACGCAGCGTTGTTGCGGTGGATGCTGCGATGGAGAACGGAGGACCTATTAAGGCCGGCACGGCACACGAGGCCCCCCCCCCCCCCCCCCCCGTGGCCTGTCCCCAGCCTTCGTCTTCCCAGTGCGCAGGTTTAGGCCCTGCATCAGCCGCCCCAAATATAAGACGAAGCAAAACAAATCCACGTGTAGCCTGACCAGACAGATGGGGCAAGCGCTGTTAGCGAGCAGCACCTCTGAAAGCCGGCACGGCACACGAGGGGGTGGGTGGCCAGCACCCACGCCCGACCGCCTTTGTCTCCCCATCTATTACACACCACACCGCCTACTCTTTCGAGGCTGAGCCGACCTAGGGGAGGGCCCAGGAATGGTTCAGATAATCGTCACTCGTGTTGGCCGTGAGTGGGAATCGAACTTGGGCTGCTCGGGCTCGTAGCGCTAACCACTGCGCTACCATTCCCCACCACACATCTCTACAGGGTCTCACGCACAGTCCCCCCCCCCCTTCCTCCTCCTCGCTCTGCGCTCCTCCCGCCCGCCCCTCCACGCTCATCTCTCGCGAGGTGCCGCTAAACGCCGCCGCACATGCAACAGCTGTCGCCAATTTCAGGGGAGAAAATCTCGCAATTCCACTGCCATTGATGAGACGGAAAAGAGCCCAGGGAAGCGAGGTCACTGTCGTGCACGTTTCAGATTCCATTACGACTCGGCCCCTTCTCCTCCGTGAACTCCCCCCCCCTCCTCTCACCACTCCCCTACAACCCCCGCCCTGCCACCCGCACCTGCCCCACACACTCCCGTGTTTATCCGCGTGAAATAATATAACATTATTATTATTTAGTTTGTCTTTTGCAACGTAAATCTTAATAAATCACTTCGCCCGTGGGAACTCGGGAGATGGGGGCACGATGCCATTTGAATTTAATCCCAAAACAAAAATACATAAAGAACACATCACGAGTGGCTGCTGCCTTTGAAGTCGCAGGTACATCTTTAGCCCCGGCGAGGGAACGGGGAAGGGCACAACGCGAAGCCTCCCCGCGGGCCACGTGGCAGGCACCGAGCGGCCGGCTCACAATGGCCTCCTGCAGCACGTGACGCTTGTGAGCGTCCAATCAGGGGTGGGGGTGCTGAGGCTACAATAGCGTCACGGTGGCTGGGGGATGTTAACTACCTCGCCTGGTGTACAGGAGGATGCGTGGGTTCGATCGCGACCTCTGATGCCTGCTGCTGTGTATTTGGAGTTCGCGTGTGTGGATCTACCCGTACTCGCGCGGATTTTTCTCCGGGTCCTCCGGGTTTTTTTTTCCCTCTCCGCATTTAACAACACGCGTTCAGAGTCTTTCGCTGCTATACACTTCCACACGATGAGCCACTTCGCCGCGCTGCCGTTCGTGACCAGGTCGCTTCTGAACAAAGAGCTTTCGAGCGAAGTTAACCTTCACTGGCAAACAAGCAGCACAATTGTTATAAAATACTGCCGATGACAAAAGCGTGTTGGAAAGCGGATTTCCACGAATTTGCATTCACAAAAATAAAACGATGTAAACGCGGTGGTGCCGTTGTGTGGTCGTGTAACTCACGAAACATCCATCCCAATGCTGAAGAATGATTTTGCAAATTAACTCAACTGGGATTCACACACACACGCACAACTATCAACAACAACGGGGGCAATATCGCTCCCTGCACCGAAACGACTTGGCAGGACCCCTCCCGAAACAAACAACGAGTCACAAGACTCAGTGAGGCTCCTCTGGGAAGAAAAAAACAACTACATGAGTAGGAGTGATGATCATAATATTATTACATATTAAAATATAATATCCCCTTCCACATGGTTCGACTGAATTCAGCGTCTTTCTGTAATTCATTTGGCATTTCCATCCCATTTTATATGTCAAATGTTGTTGTTCCAAACGTGTTTGGCGGTCTCAAGGAACGTGTTCTCCCTCTGTTGACTCTGCCCGCACTTTGCAGCGCCGCATTCCCCACTACCCACGGCCTTTATTTAACCAGACAAAGCGCTGACAGACATTTCATCATTTGGCCTTCTTGGGGGGATTTATAAACTTTAGACTCCGTCTAGCATTGATCTACCCCCCCCCCCCCTCGACAGATATCTGGATGTTTTTGACGGATCCCCACAGTCGGCACGGCATTCTGGGAGTGTATCATTTTCAGCAACACCGCGTTGAAGCCAACATCCCTGTTCACGCACGCCATGGAGACGGGTCATTGTCTGAAACGTTGCCTATTATATACATCGGTCACTTTCAAGGCGTCGTTTTAATTGTTTCAAATTTTATCTTAATTTTGGCCACTAAGCTAGATCCCGTAGCTATTTTTCAGCGGCGACCTGGCCACAAATTATAGCCCAGATGCAGTGGTTCTTCACATGGATGTCTAGCAGCAGCCAAATGCTCTGAGCGCACGTTGATTCGAAACGTGGAGGGAAGAAACCGGGGGACCCGGAAAAAAAATCCACGCGACCACGGGGAAGAGAGAGAGAGAGACGCAAACTCCCAATACACAGCAGGCGTCAAGGTTCGGATCGAACCCACCCACGACCTCCTGTATACCAGGCGAGGTAGTTAACATCTCCTAGCCACCATGATGATAATGATGAGAGAGAGACACCGCAAACTCCAAATCTACAGCTGGCGTCAAGGTCGGGATCGAACCCACCCACGACCTCCTATATACCAGGCGAGGTAGTTAACATCTCCTAGCCACCGTGATGATGATGAGAGAGAGACACGCAAACTCGAAATATACAGCGGGCGTCAGGGTCGGGATCGAACGCACCCACGACCTCCTGTATACCAGGCGAGGTAGTTAACATCTTGGCACAGCGGAGTTAGAGTTCCTGGCTGCTGGCTCCCGACTTTGCCCCCCTCCCCTCCCCCCCCCAATCATAAATGAGTCAGTGCCCTTCCTCCCACTTTAAAGGTGAGTTGATATCAACAGGCCACGCGAACTATCACTTCCCCATAGCCCCCGGACGCCGCTGGAAGCTGTTGGTGTTGATCGTCTTTCACACTGTGGTTGTTCGAGAGCCCTCGAGCCGTGGCAGAGGGATCTCAATTGGCAACTCTTTCCTCTCTCTAGCTCTGTGCGTCTCCGTTGGGGAGTTCACTCCTCCGTGATTACCGTCAGAGTGTATCCCTCCACAGTGGAGTCGGTGAGTCACACGCACAAAGGCACTCGCACACAAATACAAAGATCCCACCTCCACCCTGCCCCCTATAGCCTGAACAGACTGTTGGGGCAAGTGCTGTTAGCGAGCAGCACCTCTGAAGGCCGCCACGGCACACGAGGGGATGGCCGTCTTTGTCTCCCCAGTACTGATGTTTACACACACACTACACACACCGCGAACGTACACACGAACCCACACACCATCGCACACTCCTCGTGCCCTCTCGCCCCGGAGGCGGGGGGGGTGGTGGTGGTCGCCTGCCCCCCCCCCCCATCATACCGCACGGAGCGCGCATCCGTTCGCCCAACGCGCGCCTTCCCGTCTGTCTGTTAAAAGCAAATCGTACACCGGAGACGATTACATCCTGCTCGATGCGAACAACGGTGCAATCTAGACGTCGCGGATAATACCGCTGCGACAGTGAGGGTCATTCATATTGTGTCGCCTGCTCCCCATGACCGTATTCGTCCGACCACGAGACGCAGTTCATGTCCAACGGGCGTATTTTCCAGGTGCGTCTTATAACTCTGGATAATACGGTGGTAGAGCCAAGCACTCACGCCACCGACCTATTTGACCAAGGTTCCACCCACCAAGTCATCCGCTCAGCGATCCACCCAACCAGTCAACCTCCAATCTAGGTACTCAGCTACCCAGCCACCCACCCTCTCAGCCACCCACCCACTCAGCCACCCCAGGCACGCGCCCACTGAGCCATCCACCCACCCACTCCGCCACTCACCTACTCAGTCACCCACCCACTCAGCCACCTCAGGCACGCACCCATTCAGTCACCCACCCAGCCAGCCACCCGCCCACCTACTCAGCCATCCACCCACCCACTCAGCCACCCATTCGCTCAGCTACCCAGCCACCCAGCCATCCACCCACTCAGACACCAGGCACGCACTCACTCCGCTACACAGCCACCCATCTATTCAGCCACCCATCTGCTCAACCACCCATTTACTCAGCCACAAATCTAACCAGCCAACCAGAGCTGCGTGTCAATGTGACAAGGACGCGTGGTCGTATCAGCGTGGTTTGTATATCCATGATAACAGGGCTGCTGTCTCGCTTACATCTGGAAATGTGGCGAACGGAGCGTGCGTCTGGATGTGTGCGTGTGTGCGCGTGCGTGTGTGCGTGCGTGTGTGTGTGCAACTGGGGAGCGGTTAGCGCTGCGCTACGAAGCTGGCGACCCGAGTTCGGCTCCCGCTCACGGTCAACGCCAGCGATGGTTATCTGAACCGATCCCGGGCCTCCCCTAGGTCGACTCAGCGTCAAACGAGTGCCTTGTGCGCTGCGTATTTCACGTAAACGTCGGGGAAACAAAAGGCGGCCGCCGCCTTGGCGTGGCGCTGGCCAACCGACCCCTTCCTCGGCGTTGCCGTTGCGGCCTTCACAAGCCCTGCTGCTGTAAACACACAAACAAAAGACTCACACGACCTCGGGCGGTGGGGGGGGCGTTGCCTCTGTGCGTGCACGCGCGGCGTTCTCTATACCGTGCGATTGCGCTCATAATCGTTTGCCATTCCAGGGCGATTGATCGACCCTGGGGGTGCGTGGTGGCATTTTGGGGGAGCGGTGGATGGAGGTGGTCGGTGCTCTCGAGCGTGACGCGTGTTAATGAGGCCCTCCGCACGACGTGCCGCTCTTCATCTTCAAACTGTGCGTGTGCGTATTTGTGTGTTTTTTTTTTATATACATTCAAATAATTTCCCATCGCAATTTTACGCCCCTATTTAATTTCAACACCTTACAGTTAATACGTTCATTCATTCCTCCGAACCCCCCCCTCTCCCCTTCGCCGCCCCAAACCCTCCCCTTCACGCAGCAATCGTCGCCCGCTAACCCCGAAACAGCATTTAATTTCGATGTTAGCGTGAAGACGCGGAGCTCCGCAGGGAAAACGTCTCATTCGAGGCCCCTAACATCGCACGCCGCTCCTCCTCCTCCTCCTCCTGGCCGTGACAATCCTCCTCCTCCTGCTGCTGCTCCAAGACACCGCTCGAAGCATCAACCGCATCGGATCATCGTCAGCATGCGGACCGATGCGCACCGCATCTCCTTCACGCATGGAACATGAAAGACACGAGCCAGCGTCGTGCCATTGTGGACCACGCAAAACTAAAACCTGTGCACCACGTCGGGTGGTGGTGGGTGGGTGGTGGTTGGGTGGTGGGTGGTGGGTGGTGGGTGGTGGTGGGTGGGTGGTGGCAGTGGGTGGTGGTGGGGAAGGTCTTCCTCGCGCACAGCCCCGGTCCAGCGTCTTATCTCCCGCGCCGGGGGAAGATTTCCGCGTTCCGCGATCAACACCTCGCACCCCCTTCCCCCCACCCCCCTTCCCCCCACCCCCCTTCCCACCCCCCACCAACCACCTCCCGCCCCTCCTTCACTCACGGCTGTGGTCCCTGGGGCAGGGGACGTGAACCTGTGACCCCGCGTGGCCCCAGCTCTGATTGTGAGAGCCCCGGGGTTAACCGAGGTCAGATGGACGAGCGAGCGAGCGAGCGAACGCCGGCAGCCGAGTTAGCGATTGTATATCTACAGCACGAAGTGTCACCATGGCCAGCTACTGTGGTCTGACCCAAGATGTGACAGCATCCCCATTCTCATCCCCCCCCTCACTACCACCACCTTCCCCCGCCCCCCACTTCGCCACCACAACTCCTCACCTCGGCATCACGAGGGATTCTTTTTTTTATATTCCAGAAAGAGCAAAGGTGAAGTGTCGCGGATCTAATTAAATGAATGAGCGATCGCTGCGCAGAGGCGCGTTAATTACGGCGAGAGGGGCAGTCCAGGGAGCGCCGCGCGCCACTGGATCCCTCACCATCGTCATCATCATCACCATCAACACTACCATCATCACCATCATCACCATCCTCAACACTACGATCATCACCATCATTACCACGAGCATCATCACCAAAAACATCACCATCATCAACACTACCATCATCACCATCATCACCACTAGCATCATCACCATCATCACTATCATCACTATCGTCACCACTTTCATCATCACTATCATCATCACTGTCATCATCACCATCATCATCATCATCACCACTATCATCATCATCATGACTATCATCACGACTATCATCATCACTACCTTCACCCTCATACCAACATCATCATTACCCCATCACCACCCCACGACCACCACGTGCCCACTCATTATCAAGAACATCACTCTAACTACCATTATCATCATCATCCATCCTTATGATCTTTGCCCGGTAATTCCTCCTCCCCCCCTCCCCTCTTCTGCACCACCGCTCCCTCTTTCTTCCTGCCGCTGCCGCTGCTGGTCATCTGTCTCCCTGTCCCGGACGGTTCCTCATCTCACAATCTCCACATCCTCTGCGGGTCCTTCGGTAAAGTCGCGTAGATAGATGAAAAATAATACTTTATAAATTATTAATTATTTTTCATATATATACGTGACTTCACCGAAAGACCCAAAAAGTATGAATTGCTGCAGTCACGAAAGCTTCAAGTCAAAATCTCGACATGGCCCTTGTGGTGCGCAGGCCGCCTCCGCAGTGACTGCCGACATCGTCTATCGCGAGGCCCTGGTGCAGCCAGCCTCTCTCCCGATCCCCATCCCTCCTAACTCCCGTCCTCCCCTTTCGCTCCCTTCATTCTCTTATTTCCCATTCGTTCCTTCTCTCCATTCCCTTTCTCGCCTCCCCCGTCGCATTATTACATCCTTGGCTGCACTCCCCTCCCCGCGGCGAGCCGCCACGGTAACACATTTGTATAATGATAATAAGATGATGATCGCGACGCGGGTATTACGAAACAGTTTGTATTCATAACGCATCTGCCGTGTCTCTCGTTCACGATAAGACAAAAAAAAAACAATCCCAAAAGCCGTGCCCGGCTCAAGAGAGACGAAGCCCGGTGGATGATCTCCTATTTACGGCCACGAGACAGTGGTGGAAATTCCACATTCCTCTGGCAGGGGCCGAGTTAATCCGTTCACTTCCCACACGCAAGCAAAACCAAAAACAAACGACAGCCACGATCTCGTTGCATCTCAGAAGCTAAGCGGGCTCGGGCCTGGCCAGGTACCTGCATGAGTGACCACTGCCAACGGGAGGGCTTGCCAGGTGTTGTAGGCGTGGGGTTTGCGAGGTGTGGCCAATGAGGAGTTGGGCAGTGATGAGCGTCACCACCTCCTCGAATTGCGTTGGTGGTAGGGGGGGATAGTGGGGGGAGGGAGGGAGTGGGGGGGGGGGCGTCTCTACAGCAGTCCACGTGGAGCTAAACTCGTGGGAGCGCGGCATTGATGGAACGTCCCAGGGCAGGAGGACTCCTTCTGAACGGGTGTCTTGAGACTCCGTGTGAGGTTTCTTCACCGCTCAAATCAATGGCATTATTAGTATCGAGCCGCGGTGTGGGGGGGGGGGGCGGGGAGGGTGGGGGGCTGGGGAGAGAGTGGGGGGGGGGAGGTTGCTGGGGTAGGGGACACGGGGTGCGGTATACGAAGACAAAATAATAAGGTCACACAGTCAGCCGTAGCTGTAATGCGCACAAAATAACCCGAGCTTCAGCTCCCACTCCCACGTCCCCCCCCACGCCCCCTCCCCCGGCAGTTGTGAGGAACTTTCAGATCGTTTTAGGGCTCTCTGCGAAGAATAATTCGGGGGCAAAAAACGAGATCGGCCGCGTGAACTCGACAGGGAAACGCGCGGCACCACGCCGCCGTCACTCGGAGATGCCACGATGGGTGGAATGGGTGGGCCCCACCGCATCTTCTCATCCACGCTACTCTCCCGTGCTCCCCTCCCCTCCTCCTCTCTCTCTCTCTCTTCAATTGCGCACGTTTTTTTTAAATAAGCGTGAAATTGTGTCCCCAATCCTCCGAGCAATTAATTAAACCTCGCGCAGTCTCAACAGCGTCCTTTATGGCTGAAAAACAAAACGCGTAACTGGTCACGAGAGAGAGGAGAGATAGGAGAGAGAGAGGGAGAGCGCCCGGACCGAGAGGATGGGGTTTATGTCTCCTGAAGGGCCCCCCCCCCACCCACGATCCCCCCCCACCCAGCCCCCCCCCGACTTTAGCAAGACTAACGAGCGCGGCTCAACGAAAAGCGCGCCTCCCGTCGCGTAATGAGCGGCGGCGACTGAAACATTAAAGCGATGGAAGCGTTTGATGCGAAACACGCGTGGCTGCACGGGCAGGAGGCGGTGGTGGTGGCAGGGGCGGGGGGGGCTGGGGAGGGTTTAGGGGGGGCGGGGTGCTGACGGCGCGGATGGCGGCCACGTGGGGACGATTTGCAAAACGTAAAAAAAAAACACTCTGGCGGTCGCACCACGTGTGAAGTGTGGACGGCTGCCGCTGCTCGCAGGAGGTCACGGGACAGACCCAGGACAGGTGCCATGGGTTTGTTGACTGACTGAGATGAGTGGACGATTCGCCACCTGTGCTCCGCACTGCGCCGCCTCGCTGCGGTTTAGCCGAGCGAACGCTCGCTGTGCTTTAGCCACCCAGCGCTCCGCTCGTTGTTGTGAGCGGAGTTCCTCCGCCCTCCGTTGTCGTCGGAGGGCGACTGCCTCCAACTGCCCAGTGGCAGCAGAGTGCTTCACGAGCCTCCTCCTCCTCTTCCATAGAGGCCGATCTTGACACCGCTCGTAGCGGTCATCGGCAAGTGCACTCAGCTCCACATCCTCCCGTATCACATCAGCTCCATCTCTTCTCTAGTCCGTACCACGCCCGTGTAGCCCCCCTCCATCCGGCCAAACAGAAGCTGCTTGGACATGCAGTGGGCTGGGGCTTGCGGGCAATGTGACCCAGCCAACTCTCCTCGCCTGCCCATGCCACACACCAAACAAAGATCCCCCGTATAGCCTGAACAGACGGCGGGGGCAAGTGCTGTTAGCGAGCACCTATGAAGGCTGGAACGGCACACCAGGGCGGTGGGTGACGAGCACCACGCCCGACCGCCTTTGTCTCCCCAGTGGCGATGATTTTACACACAGCTCCATATACTCATTTGAGGCTGAGTCGACCTAGGTGAGGAGGCCCAGGACCGCTTCAGATAATCCTCACTGGTATTGACCGTGAGCGGGAATCGAACTCGGGTCGCCGCGGTCCGTAGCGCGGCACGCCGCCCGCTCCGCACGTATAACCCCACACCCTCCCACGCACAGACACGCTGCCTGCATGTCTCACTGTGGGTGTGATTGTATCTCTCTCTCTGCTTGTCTGTGCTTGTAGAAGTGCCTGGCTGTCTGCCCGTTTAAGTCCCTGCAGGTGCTCGTCGTGCCGTATGCGGATCTGTCTGTCTGTCTGTGGATGTGTTTGCCTGCATGCCTACCTAGCTGACAGGATGCATGTGTGTGTGTGTGCCCAGCCACCGCATGTCCAAGACGCTTCTGTTTGGCCGGATAGAGGGGGCTAGACGGGCGCGGCACGGGCTGGAGAAAAGATGGAGCTGATGTGGTACAGGAGGATGTGGAGCTGAGTGGACTTGTCGATTACTCGTAACCGCGGCGTCTCTGGAGAAGTCTCGTGAAGGACGCTGCTGCTGCGTTATTGGAGGCAGCCGCCCTCCAAAAAACAACGGAGGGCAGAACAGCGACTCTCACAACATCGAGCGGAGTGCCGGTCAGATAAAACTCTGCGAGTTGGCACAGTAGGGGGCACAGGTGGGGCATCTGGGTGTCATCTCAGTCAGTCAACCCATGGCACCCGGGTCTGCCCCGTGACCTCCTTTCGGCGAGCCATCGACACTTCACGTGGCATCAAAGGGCACCTAGCCTGGCATAGGCGCCGTGGTGACGTCACCGTCACTTCGTGGCGAATGTCTGCTGTTGCTGCTGTTGTTGTCTGTCCGCCTGAGCGTGTCTGTGTGTGTCTGTGTGGCGTGTGTCTGGTCTGTGAGTGTCTGTGTGTGTCTGTGTGTGTCTGTGTGGCGTGTGTCTGTGTGTATCGTGTGTCTGGTCTGTGAGTGTCTGCACGCCTCTGCGTCTCATCCCGACCGGCGCCTGAACACAGTCGCGTCCCCACGAGCCCGTCGCATCAATCTCCGCGCCGAGTTTAATTGAATCGACTGGGGTCTAATTTAATCGTTGCCTTTAATTGAATGGGGTACATCGCGCCGAGAGCCTGGGCCACTCGCCAGGGTCAAATGGAGGCTGTTGGCTGAGTAATACGAGAGACTCCGCGTGTCACGATAACAACTTGGGTCTGGAGACGTGAACACGACGCCGTCTACAGACACGCGGCGAGGGAGTCCGCAGAATCGATCGCAGTCTGGAGACACAAGGCAGTCTCGAGACACGAGGTTGATACTCGCCGGCAGTACTTGCCCCAAAAAGGTCTGCGGAAGGCTATACGGGGACCTTTGTCTTTGCCTTGTGTTGGAGAGGGAGCGATGCGAACGCGGGAGATGAGGCAGGGCCTTGTTGTAGGGGAAGTGTATTTAATTTCAGGGGAGGATCGGGGGGCAGAAGGGAGGCAGGAGGATCAGGTTGGGGGGCGAGGGGGGCTGGGGGGGGGGGTGGGCGGGGGGGGGCTAAGCAACTCTGCCAAGGGCCGCACACTCCGTACAAATCCGTGGCAATCCTCGGAAATCCGCACTAAATTGCAAACTTCAGCGGCTAATAACTTAAGAGCCGCAGCCCGCTGCAAGACGCGGGCACTTTTGCACGATTCCCCGCGCGCGTAGAGAAACTCTAAACCCGCCACAATACCAGCACACTGCCCTCTCTCTCTGTCTGTCGGTCTGCTGGAGTGACACTCACTGGCACTGACTCTCTCTCTGTCTGTCGGTCTGCTGGAGTGACACTCACTAACACTGACTCTCTCTCTGTCTGTCGGTCTGCTGGAGTGACACTCACTGGCACTGACTCTCTCTCTGTCTGTCTGCTGCAGTGACACTCACTGACACTGTCTCTCTCTCTCTCTGTCTGTCTGCTGCAGTGACACTCACTGACACGACCTCTCTCTGTCTGCTGCAGTGACACGCACTGACACTGTCTCTCTCTCTCTCTGTCTGTCTGCTGGAGTGACACTCACTAACACTGACTCTCTCTCTCTCTGTCTGTCTGCTGGAGTGACACTCACTAACACTGACTCTCTCTCTCTCTGTCTGTCTGCTGGAGTGACACTCACTAACACTGACTCTCTCTCTCTCTGTCTGCTGGAGTGACACTCACTGCCTCTCTCTGTCTGCTGCTGGAGTGACACTCACTGGCACACGTGGCGCGTTGAGAGGCGGGAATGTGCTGCTCGCAACATCGGTGCATCACCACGCTCACTGCTACTGCAGTGCGCGTGTGATATAAGTGAGCGCTCCCGCCTCCCTCCTATCCCCCTCCTCCTCCTCAACCTCCCTCCTCCTCCTGTTGATGCCCCCGCCACCCCCCCCGCTGCGACGAGATGAATGAGCGCCACGTGCCACCATCACGTGGTGGCACACAGCGCGGAGTGTACGCCGATGGAGTCGCGTGTGTAAGATTTTTCGATGTTTTCGAATCGGAAATGTTCTATGTAATTGACTGACGTGATACCACCCCGCCCATCTTTGCAGCCACTTGAATCGAGTCGGGACACTAAATCGTGATAATTGTATCGCGATGCGAGGCGGGTTCTGAGCCGTGCCGGATGATCCTCGTAGCTAAAGTAGCGACATATTGTAGTAGCTACACATGTGTCGTAGCTACACAAGTTGCTACTACATATTGTAGTAGCTACGGGCCTCGCACTTTCAAGGACCACGCGCTAAAATCTTTTAAGCTATCAATTCCGATTTAAAGCTTTCTTCACCTGAAGACGGCTGCTTGCGTTGTAGCCGAAACGTCGTGAGAATTATTTCATTTTATTATGTTTTATTTTTATTATTTTATTACTTCCCTTCTATCAATTCCGGTTCAGTGATTCTGCACTTGCTCTATTACTATAGTACTATACTGCCTTCAACTTTTATGAACGACCGGGTGTTTAAGGTTAGCGATTTGTCGTATTATCTGGCCGTATAGTAAATGAAAAAATACAATTACTTTACTATGCAAGTAAAAAAAATTGTGTTTTAATATTTACGTGTTTTAAAAATTTTATTTTAGGGCCCCTTTATAACGACATATGCTACAGGCCCCGCACTCGCTTCATCCGGCACTGGTTTGGTATGGGGTGCGAGTCCACGCCGTGCGCTCACACAGCGGGGACTCTCACCACGACCCCGGAACTGCGCGAGCGAGGATCCTGATCTCATCTGATCCAATTCACCTCCCTCCCCTCTATCCTTCAACCCCCTCTCCCTCTCCCTCCTCCCCTCTCCCTCTCCCTCCTCACTTTGCTCCCCTCCCTCCTCCCTTCTCCCTCCTCCACCCTCCTTCTCCCCCCTCCCTCCTACCTGCTCCCTCTCCCTTCTCCCTGCGCTCCCCTCCTCCCTCCGCTCTCCCCCTCCCCTCTCCCCCCTCTTCCTCCTCCCCTCTCCCTACTCTCCTCTCCCTCTTTCCCCCTCCCTCCTCCACCCTCCCTCCGACCTGCTCCCTCTCCCTCCGCTCTCTTCCCCCCTCCCTCCTCCCCCCTCCCTCCTACATGCCCTCGCTCCTCCCTCCGCTCCCCTCCCTCCTCCCCCCCTCTCTCCGACCCCCACACCGGCTCCCTCCATCCATCCTCCCCACTACCACCTCCTCCTCCATCCATCCTCCCTCTTTCATCCCCTGCCCCCCATCCATCCTCTTACTTCGCCCTCCTCCCTCAACCTCCCGACATCCTCCTCTGCTCCCCCACAGAGGCGCGCGAGAGGGAGGAAATAAATAAATAACTCCGATTTCCTGGAACCCCCCTCCCGCTCCGCCCCTCCCCCGCCCCGCCCCCTCCTCTGCGCCTCGCCGCTTCAAGGGAGGTCCCAGAACGGGGTTCTTTCCGATTTTAAATCACATCGACGATTCCCCCCCCCACCCTCCACTGTGATATCATCTATCTGTGGGGGGGGAGGGGGGGGAGTCGGTGGGGGGGGGGACCAACAGTATCCCCCTCCCTCCATCCCTCCTCTATCCATCCATCTCTCTCCATCTCTCGCCCCATCTCTCTCTCCATCTCTCGCTCCATCTCTCTCCATCTCCTCCCTGTCGTTATTCCCTCTCCCGCGGTGAGTCCCAGCGTCTCTCGTGGGTACACGCGCGGGATGCCGCGTGAACAGGGGTGCCGTTGTACACGTGAACAGGTGGTGCTGCTGTATCGTCACACACGTGTTCTACTCTCCAGGTGTGCCGTTGTACAGGTGAGCACGTGTTCTACTCTACAGGTGTGTTGTTGTACAGGTGAACACGTGTTCTACTCTAAGGGTGTGTTGCTGTACAGGTGAACACGTGTTCTACTCTACAGGTGTGTTGCTGTACAGGTGAACACGTGTTCTACTCTACAGGTGTGTTGTTGCACAGGTGAACACGTGTTCTACTCTCCAGGTGTGCCGTTGTACAGGTGAACACGTGTTCTACTCTACAGGTGTGCTGCTGTACAGGTGAACACGTGTTCTACTCTACAGGTGTGCCGTTGTATAGGTGAACACGTGTTCTACTCTACAGGTGTGCCGTTGTACAGGTGAACACGTGTTCTACTCTACAGGTGTGCTGCTGTACAGGTGAACACGTGTTCTACTCTACAGGTGTGTTGTTGTACAGGTGAACACGTGTTCTACTCTACAGGTGTGTTGTTGCACAGGTGAACACGTGTTCTACTCTACAGGTGTGTTGTTGTACAGGTGAATACGTGTTCTACTCTACAGGTGTGCCGTTGTACAGGTGAATACGTGTTCTACTCTACAGGTGTGCCGTTGTACAGGTGAGCACGTGTTCTACTCTACAGGTGTGTTGCTGTACAGGTGAACACGTGTTCTACTCTACAGGTGTGCTGCTGTACAGGTGAACACGTGTTCTACTCTACAGGTGTGCCGTTGTACAGGTGAACACGTGTTCTACTCTACAGGTGTGCCGTTGTACAGGTGAATACGTGTTCTACTCTACAGGTGTGCCGTTGTACAGGTGAATACGTGTTCTACTCTACAGGTGTGCTGCTGTACAGGTGAACACGTGTTCTACTCTACAGGTGTGCTGCTGTACAGGTGAACACGTGTTCTACTCTACAGGTGTGCCGTTGTACAGGTGAACACGTGTTCTACTCTACAGGTGTGCCGTTGTACAGGTGAGCACGTGTTCTACTCTACAGGTGTGCCGTTGTACACGCCGTGAGGTCCCTACCGCCCAGGGTGACCACGGTGGCCGGGCCGGCGCGCACCTCCCCGTTGCGCTCGTTGAGGATGTGCGCTCGGTAGGTGCCCGCCTCGCCTCCGGACATCGCCATCACCACGAGACGACTGTCGTGAGTGATGGCCCTGCGAGGGAGTGGTGGGGGTGGGGTGGGGGGGTTAGGCGGGGGGGGGGGGGTACAGCAAAGGGAATCATTGACGCACAGAAAAGGGCATCAACGCTGAACATTTGGTGACCAAAATAAAAAAAAAACAGCTTTGCAGCTCATCGGATTCCTCCGGGATAAATCAACTTTCAGTGTCTGATCATCACCGTCCATGGGCACGCAGTGCAGCCGCGTTCGGAGGTAGAAGCGGCGGCGGGGTTGGTAGATCGTGCCCAGACTCCCTTCCTACCCGTCGGGACGTTTAGGTGACGGGGCCGGTACCCTCGCTCGCCAGGAGAAAGCGGCACGGCAAAGTGTCGACTCATCTCCATCGGTTCCATGTGCGTGGGATCGAATGTTGCCCCCTCGCTCGCTCGCTCGCTCGCATGGAGTTTTTGTTTTTTGTTTTCTTCTCTGAGTGCTCCGATTTACTCGCACGTGTTCATTTGGCCGAAAAATATCTTTATAGATCGAGGATCGCAGAGCTCGGGGCAATCGTCGGTAGCGCCGGCTACTCACCGCGTGGTTACTGCTGCCGTCTTCTCGCTCGTCTGCGGTTCACTCCTCCTGTCGCTCTCTGAGTCGTTCCCTCTCTCTGTGTCTCTGAGTCGTTCCCTCTCTCTGTGTCTCTGAATCGTTCCCTCTCTCTGTGTTTCTGAGTCGTTCCCTCTCTCTGTGTTTCTGAGTCGTTCTCTCTATTTCTCTGTCTCTGAGTCGTTCCCTCTCTCTGTGTCTCTGAGTCGTTTCCCTTTCTCTCTGTGTCTCTGTGTCGTTCCCTCTCTCTGTGTCTCTGAGTCGTTCTCTCTATTTCTCTGTCTCTGAGTCGTTCCCTCTCTCTCTGTGTATCTGAGTCGTTCCCTCTCTCTGTGTTTCTGAGTCGTTCCCTCTCTCTGTGTTTCTGAGTCGTTCCCTCTCTCTGTGTTTCTGAGTCGTTCCCTCTCTCTCTGTCTCTGTGTCGTTCCCTCTCTCTGTGTCTCTGAGTCGTTCCCTCTCTCTGTGTCTCTGAGTCGTTCCCTCTCTCTCTGTCTCTGAGTCGTTCCCTCTCTCTGTGTTTCTGAGTCGTTCCCTCTCTCTGTGTTTCTGAGTCGTTCCCTCTCTCTCTGTCTCTGAGTCGTTCCCTCTCTCTGTGTTTCTGAGTCGTTCCCTCTCTCTGTGTCTCTGAGTCGTTCCCTCTCTCTGTGTCTCTGAGTCGTTCCCTCTCTCTGTCTCTGAGTCGTTCCCACTCTTTCCGTGTCTCTGTGTCTCTATATCATCTGTTCGTTGTCCGTCCACCCCCCGCACCACCGATTAGCACTGGTTGGCTACGTACGGTGCGAACGAAGTTCAACGTACGGTACATGCACACACACACACATTTCTATCTGTGTGTGTCTACGGGAGCGAGGCGCGTACACTGCGCAGCTGCGTTTCGCGTTGCCACCGTTCTGAGCACAGCGACCCCCACTGTGTCAACAAATTAGGGACTGAGATTCAAGATTATATTATCTTGTTGTTGTTGTTTCCAGATTTTGTTTTTCTAGATAGTGGCGGCGAGGGTTAGAGATGGAGAGAAACGCGAACTGCTCAGTAAATGATAATAGGATTTTCCCCTTTTTTCTGCCAACAAAACCGGGTGTTTAGATGTTAAAACACTAAACTGAAACCTTTTTACAAGGAATCATGTCTGCATTAACCACAATGCTTGTCGCCAGAATGCCACCACCGCTACCACCACCGCTACGTGCGTACGTATGGCAGCAGCCGTAGGAAAGGCATTATGATCATCACGATTATTTGACTGCTGATGATGATGATGATGACGAATCGGAATTTGTGGCTTGTGATGTTTGTGTAATGTGTGGAAGAGCGCTCGACAGCGCCCGGCAGCCGAGAGGGCAGCGACGCGGCGAGATCTGTGCGCACGCTACTCTACGTCAAGTATAGCGACGCGTGTGTGTGTGTGACCGTGTGTGTGTGTTGTGTGACCGTGTGTGTGTGTGACCGTGTGTGTGTGTGACCGTGTGTGTGTGTGACCGTGTGTGTGTGTGACCCTGTGTGTGTGTGTGTGACCGTGTGTGTGTGTGACCGTGTGTGTGTGTGACCGTGTGTGTGTGTGACCGTGTGTGTGTGCGCGTGTGGGAAGTGGTAGTGTAGCGGTTAGCGCGCTGCGCTACGAACCCAGCGATCCGGGTTCGATTCCCGCTCACGGCCAACGCCAGTGACGATTATCTGAACCGGTCCTGGGCCTCCCCTAGGTCGACTCGGTCTCAAATGAGGACCTGGTGCGGTGTGTAAACATCGCCAATGGGGATACAAAGGCGGTCGGGCGTGGTGCTGGCCACCCACCCCCTCGTGTACCGTTCTGGCCTTCATAGATGCTCGCTAACAGCACTTGTGTGTGCGCGTGTGTGCGTGTGTGACCGTGGTGTGTCCGTGTGTGCGTGCGTCCGTGTGTGTGTGCCTGTGCACACATCGGTTCTGGGCCTCCTGTAGGTCACCCCAGCCTTAAATGAGTACCTACCGCGACGCGCAAACATCGCCACTGGGTTTGAATGACAAAGTCCCTCGTTTACCAGTGGCGGTCTCCAGGAGGTATCTGCCAACAGCACGTGCAGCCCCCCTCCAAACACAAAACACAAAACCCCTGGCATCGTACAGGGGGTGGGTAGGAAAGGCGGAATCTTTCACTTTGCGGCGCTAATAATCTCGAGGAGTCGCATTCGCTCGGCTAAAAGTGAGTTTCAAACGAGCGATCACAAAGTGCGCGCTGCGGGAAGGACGCGCAGTGGATGGTTTGAAAGGGTCCCGCTGGTGCCGTGATGTATGTGTGTGTGTGAGAGAGATTGGGGTTGAGTGGGCTGTGATGAGTTGGGGGGTGGCGGTGTTCATCAGACTGATAAACAGGCAGAACGAGAGACAGATAATCCCTGGGTAGAGACACGGGCGAGGGGGCAGTCAGTGGGAGAGACGGACACACAGTGAGAGGGACAAGAGAGTGAGACGGCGATCCTGGCCGTGGTGCAAAGGGACAGGCGGTGTGAAAGACAGCCAGACACAGTGATGCCGTAGAGGCGCGGAGACAGACACTCGGTGAGATAGACAGTGAGACAGAGACAGTGGGACAGAGAGAGTGAGACAGTCAGTGAGACAGAGACACAGAGACAGTGGGACAGAGAGAGTGAGACACTCAGTGAGACACTCAGTGGGACAGATACACTAAGACAGAGACAGTGAGACACTCAGTGGGAGACTCAGTGGGACAGACACTGAGACAGTGAGACACTCAGTGAGACACTCAGTGGGATAGAGACAGTGAGACACAGAGACAGTGAGACACTCAGTGGGGGACTCAGTGGGATAGAGAGTGAGACAGAGACAGTGAGACACTCAGTGGGACAGTCAGTGAGACAGAGACACTGAGACAGAGACACTGAGACAGAGAGTGAGACACTCAGTGAGACAGATACACTGAGACAGAGAGTGAGACAGAGACAGAGAGTGAGACACTCAGTGGGACAGGCGAGAGGGGGAGACGACGCAGGGTAGGAGCCGCTCCTCTTGGCTGGCGTGCGGACCCCACGTGACCGCCTCCCACGCCACTAATCACCTCGGGCTCCAATTAAACCTCGTAAAGATCACCCCGCCCCCCACAATCACCCCACCCCACCATTACCCCCCACCATACCCCCCCGCCCACCATCACCCCCCCCCCACTACCCTTCTCCACCCCCCACTCTACAACACCGCCACGTGAATGTGTACGGGCGACGATTGCAGTCGATTGGGACTGTGAACGCGAGCTTTCAAACGTGTGAACCGACAACCTCGTAGTTGAGATCGAATAATTGGGCATGTGTAATGCTCCTCCTCCTTCATCATCATCATCATCCCCGAGTCGCCACGACATCGCTCGCGGTTTCCCCGCGACGCTTCGATGTCCGCTGAGCACCACCCTCATCCATCGCTCCATGGAGATGGAGCGATGGGAATGTTTTACCTTTGCGTTCAACATAACAGCGCTAGCGGGGGGGGGGGGGGGCACGGCAGTGGGCAGGGAACAGGGAGCAGGACCCCCCCTACCCCCTCCCTCCCTCTCTTCTCAACTTCGCCTGTGCTCAGGCGAAGATGGCGGTGTACAGAACGAGGAAAAAAGATGCTGGAAGGTGACACTGACGGCTGCTCTGTGCTTCCAGTGTTCAGGGGCCTGCTGAAGGCGCGGCTCTGGCTGGAGCACGCGTACCACACACATGGCGGTGATGTGCAGCGCGTCTTCTTCGAACGCTGAGGAGCCGGACAAGCCCCTCTCTGTACCAGCGTGGACGGCACCCTCGTGGTGTTCACCTTCTGAAGTGCTCGCTCGTCACCGTGGCGGGCGCGATGACCACCACCACGTGACTTTTCTTTCGTGTTGTGCGCGCTGCATTTAGCACCACATCGCGTGGATTTATTGCAATTATTTGTGTTGCTGGTGACTTTGTGTATTTCATATCGGAATCACCTCCAGTGCTGTTGCTGCTGGCGGCAATAAAAGTTGTTTAAAAGTCAAGTCTCCTCCTGGAGTGGCCGCAAGTGATTGATTGGAGGGGCCGGGGTCAGGGTCAATTACGCAGCGGTGGGAGAGAGGGTGGGGGGGGGGAAGAGAGAGTGGGGGGGGGGGGAGAGAGTGGGGCGGGGGAGAGAGAGTGGGGGGAGAGATAGGAAGAGAGTGAGCGAGGAAGGGCAGGAGGAGTGGGATGCGACAGCGGATGAGACACAGAGGCAGAGTTTGGGATGAGAAAACGACGGAGGAGAGAGCGGTAGGGAGAGAGCTGGTGGGGGGGGGGGGGTGTGAAAGAGTACGAGGAAGGAGAGCGAGAGAAGAGGTGGGAGAGCGAGAAAAAGGGAGAGCCTGCGGGAGAGAGAGAGGGGCAGAGCGAGGAGAGGTGAGAGTGCAGGCTGGAGGCTGGGAGAGAGGGCGGCGGCGGTGGTGGGGGGGAGGGGAGAGGAAAGGTGGCAGAGCGAGAAGAAGGGGGAGCGAGGGGGGAGAGGGGAGATACGAGCGCCGCGGTGATGACGCGGGTGAGACAGCGTGGACCCGGGGATCGATATTCGCGCCCGCGATGTGCGAGTAACAGAATAAAATAACAGCGCCGAGGGGGGGCCGTGTGTGTGTGTGTGGGGGGGGGGGGGGTGGAGGGAGCAGGTGGGGGGTTGGGGGCAAGAGCAGAGGGGGCAGGAGAGAGGCAGGGAGAGTGTGGGGAGAGTGGAAGATCGGGGGAAACAATGTACGACGCGCGAGGGGAGAGATCGAGTGGGCGCGGAGGGGCGGGGGCAGGGGGAGAGACGGAGGAGAGAAAATGAAAAGGAGAATTCGGGGAAATGGGAGCAGCGGGGAGAGGGAGGGCGGAGGCGAGGGGGGACCGAACATGGGGGGGGGGGCGGGGGGAAGGGGAGTCAGATGGAGCCGGGCTCACGGTCTCTGGGAACTTCGCACGGGATGGCATCTCCCGCGATTACAGCGGGGAACACGGGGGGGGGGGGGGGGGGGAGCGGGAGACGGAGAGAGAGGGGGGGATAGGAGAAGGGAGCGGGATAATGAGAGCGAGAGAGGAGAATTGAGAGAGTGGGGAATTGAGGAGCGGAGCGGGGAAGAGCGCGGGGACGAGAGAGTTGGGGAGAGGGTGGAATAGAGAGAGAGAGAGAAGACGGATAGGTCTGCATGCAGATCTGAGCTACTCGTGGGAGGCCGTAGGACTGCGAGAATGGCTGGGTGCAGATGCAGCACTGGTCGTAGCAAAAGAAAAATAATTACAAATATTACATAGAACACTGGGGGAACATAGACATAGAGTAGGGAGAGAGGGGGTAGAGAGAGGGGATGGGATAAGAAGGAGGAGAGCAGAGCGTGAAATATTTTGTGAAATCTTTCATTTAAAAGGGGGAGGGGAGGGGCACATAAAGCAAAGCATTGAAAAAAAACCCCCGAAATGATGAACGAAGCAAAGTGCCGACTACACCGAGCATCTTCTTGTTTCATCTGATCGTAAAAAAAAAGAGAGAATGGGGAAGAGAGAGAGAGAGAGAGTTGGGGAGCAGGGGAGGGGTCGGGGCGGCCCCCCCGCGGTCTCTGGAGGCGGCTGTAATTACCCGCTCTTGCCGCTATTCCATATTCCGCGGCATTCTTCACGTTGCGTTATTAAGCAGAGAGGCCTTTGTGTCGTTGTAAGAGCGCACAAAGGAAACAAAATGATTTGAAGCATTTTTAGATTGCATTAAATGAGCGGCGTGCGCGTGCGTGTGTGTGCGAGTGTGCGTGTGTGTGTGAGTGGGGAGCGGTGGCGTAGCAGTTAGCGCGCTGCGCTACGAACCCGGCGACCCGGGTTCGATTCCCGCTCACGGCCAACACCCAGTGACGATTATCTGAACCGGTCCTGGGCCTCACCGAGGTCGACTCAGCCTCAAATGAGTACCCGGTGTGGTGTGTAAACATCGCCACTGGGGAGACAAAGGCGGCCGGGCGTGGTGTAGGCCACCCAACTCCCTCGTGTGCCGTGCCGGCTTTCGTAGGTGCTCACTAACAGCACTTGCCCCAACAGTCTGTTAAGGCTACACGGGGGGTCTTTGTGTGCACGAGTGGTCGTGTAGCGGCCGGCGACACGACTTCGATTCCCGCTCACGTCCAGTAACAGCGGCGACTTTTCGAACGGGACCCGGTTCTGCCCCTAAGTCGACTCAGCCTCAAATGAGCACGTGGTGCGGTCTAAACATCAGCATTGGGGCGTGGGGAGACAAAGGTGTCCGGGAGTGGTACTGACGAACACCATCTTCTCGTGCGCCGTACCCACCTTCATAGAGGCGCTCGCTAGCGGCCCTTGCCCCGACAGTCTTTGAAGGCTGCAGGGGGATCTTTGTCTTTGTTGTGTGTGTGTGTGTGAGAACAATTGTGTGTGCGTGTGTGTGTTATCAGACTTTAAAGAAACTTCAACATTGTATTTAGATTTCCCTTCTTCCAATTTGTCCCGAGACGGAGAAAATTGTAATTTTTTGAATTTCAAATTAAGGCTATAATTTAATTGCACGATAATAACAAGGCTGATTAAACTAATTTTTTTTAAATGCCTTTTCTCTCACAGTTCTACGGAATTTACCCAGAGGACAGGAAGGCATTAGAGTAAATGACAATTAAAACATTCATTTTCTCTTTGAAAACAGCGAATGAAACACATAATAACCCGACGGGAAACGCGGTGTCTTTAATGCACCTCCATCAATAAAATAAAATTTTATTTTTCTATCTACGTGACTTTAACGAAAGAACCAAAGAGTACGGATTCCTGCAGTCACGAAAGCTTCAAATCAAGATTGCACCTCCATCAACATCACAAAAACAACAGGCGTCATTCGCCACTAAGTGCCGGCGACGTCACCTCGTCACTTGTGCCAGGCTAGGTGCACTCTGAGGCTATCGCGTGAAGTGTCGAAGGCTCGCTGCTGGCAGGAGGTCACGGCACGGACCCAGGTGCCATCGGTTGATGGAGATGACTGGCAGATGCACCAACTGTGTCAATCCCCCCCACCCCGACTGTGCCAACATGCTGTGTTTTATCCGCCCGGCGCTCCACATGTTGTTGTGAGCGTCGCTCACTCCAATAAACCTCAGCACAATGTGTGTGTGTGCGTGTGTCCCCTTTCACAAAAACAACAAAACCCACGCGGGGAGCGGTGGCGCAATGGTCGGCGCACTGCGCTGCGAACCCGGCGGCCGAAGTTCGACATCAGTGACGATTTTATGAATCGGTCCTGAGCCATCCCTTAGGTCGACTCGGCCTCAAATGAGCTCCTGCTGCGGTGTGCAAACATTTATAGGTGCTGCTCGCTCACAGCGCTTGCCCTGACATTATGTTAAGGCTATACGGGGGGAGTCTTTATCTTTTTAATCATATAACAAGAATATAGTACAAGCATTGCATAGGTTAGACGTTTCGGGCAACGGCTCTCTTCATCACAGCACAGCACTCGACTTATCTGGCCTCTCTACGTTGGTGTGTTCTGACGAAGGGAAATAGCCTGGAACCGTCGCATATTATACATTTGCTGTTCTTGTATAGCGCAACGATAATGTTGTTGTTGTTGTTTGTGCACGACTGCAAACGCAGCAGCAGCAGCATCAATCACCGACTCCATGATGCGCATCTTCGTGAGAGCGGCGTGAATTGGAAGCTCGCTTCTCGAAGACTCCCGTGTGATGTCTGTGAATCAGAGCGGCTCCGGCTGATTCCGAAGCGCGCGTTACCTTGCAGCTGATCACACAAAGACAAAGATCCCCCCAGGTAGCCTTAACAAACTTTTGAGGCAAGTGCTGTTGGCTAGCTTCCCGGCGCGGCACACGAGGTGGAGGTGGGGGAGGGGGGGTTGGTGACCGCCACTACCGCCGGCCGCCTTTGTCTCCCCAGTGGCGATGTTGACGCACCGGCTGAGTGAACCGTCAGGGGGAGGCCCAGAACGGGTTCGGATATAATCCTCGCTGGTGTTGGTGGCCGTGAGCCGGAATCGAACTGGGAGCCTCCGGGTTCGCGGCGCAGCGCGCTAACCACAGCGCCACCGCTCCCCGCTACAGGCACTCACACACGGGGTGCTCGTACACACACATAAGCTCACACGCGAGTACTCATACGTGGGTCATTAACACACGTGCTACCGACACACACACAAGCGTGTACTCACACTCGGGGCCCGGTTGACACTTTGCGACCTTCGCGGAACCACGTGATCTGCGCGGGGGGGTGGCTGGCGACGCGGGGGGGGTCCAGGATGAGGGTCCCGCCACGCGACACCACCACGCGCCTCTCGCCCCCGTCCTGAACCTCGCCCAGGTCTGTCAACAACAACAACAACCATCACCACCACCACGCGCCTCTCGCCCCCATCCTGCACCTCGCCCAGGTCTGTCAACAACAACAACAACCATCACCACCACCACCACCACACGCCTCTCGCCCCCATCTGGCACCTCGCCCAGGTCTGTCAACAACAACAACAACCATCACCACCACGGATACAACACCACCACCACCACTAACCCCACCCACACATTCACACGGTGAGGGGGGGGGGTCAATACCCGCAGCTGACCAAGCGAGTTTGCTAATGTCCCCACATCTCTCCGTGTTCCACCAACCCTTGCCTACAGGCGTGCGTCACCATGCCCGGCTTGCGAGTAGCTGCCCTGAACAAGGGTAATGGCCCGAAACGTTAGCCGACTAATCTGTGTATACATACATACATATGTGGTATATATTTAGCAACCATCGTGTTCCGCTAAAGTAAGGTTCTCTGTTGAAGATTCCAGCCAACCTTGGCGGACCAGGAACTCATTTAAGGCTGAGTCAACCTAGGGGAGGGCCAGGACCGGTTCAAATATTCGCCACTATTATTGGCCGTGTCGTCCGTGCTGTGGACCCCTCCTTGCTCAAGACCGATCTTTGCTTCTCCCTTTGCGCTGCGGTGGCGAGGAGATGTTAACTACCTCGCCTGGTACACGGGAGGCCGTGGGTTCGATACCAACCCTGACGCCTGCAGTGTATTTGGAGGTTTGCGCGTCTCTCTCTCTCGTCGTCCGGCTCCGGTTTGCTCCCCCCACTCTCCCTCCACATTTAGAAACAACGAGTTGAGCGCGGTGAGCACGCACGTGGCCCGCCGCCATTATTTTATTTACTACTTCCGTCCGCTCCTCCTTCCCGCACTGCGCACTCGTCTCAGTCACAGTGTTGTTAAGCCCACAAGCTGCTAACCCCTAGTAGCCAAAATGAGTAAAAAAAACAAACGTCGCTGGAGAGCTTCTTTGAAAAGGGGGAAAGACCCAATGATGACCCCCTCCCCTCTCCCCGGTCCGTGAAAAGATTGTCTTCCACGAAACCGGTCCCTGGTGCCAAAAAAGGTTGGGGGCCGCTGGTTTCGAGTGTTTGGATGCTGTACATTTCCACGTGTCGACCCACCTCGTTGAGCCATCATTTGTGATAGCCAGGTCGCTGCTGAGAAGAAAAGCGATGTAGCTCAATGGGGCCTTGCCTGGTAAAATACAAACAAATTGTATCGTTTTCTGTTTTACAGTTTGCCTGTGAGACTGCCTGGGGTCTCGTCTGTCTGCCAGTCTCTCTTTGTCTCTCTCCCGCGTGAATCGGGTCGCTGCGTCTCCACCCTGGAGATGTGGTCGCACTGAAACGACGACTACAGCCGATGCACATGGCCGCATGCACGTGGCGGTGTGGGTCTGTCTGTGTGTCTCTGTGTGTGTGTCTGTGTGTCTCTGTGTGTGGGGAGCGGTAGTGTAGGGGTTAGCGCGCTGCGCTACGAACCCGACAACCCGAGTTCGATTCCCGCTCACAAACACCGGTGACGATTATCTAAACCGGTACTGGGCCTCCCCTAGATCGACTCAGCCTCAAATGAGTACCTGGTGCGGTGTGTAAAGATTGCCACCCACCCCCTCGTGTGCCGTGGCGGCCTTCACAGGTGCTCGCTAACAGCACTTGCTCCAACAGTCTGTTGAGGCTACACGGGGGATATTTGTCTTTGTGTGTAAGTGCGTGTGTGTTAAATTGGAATGTGTGTGTTGTGTGTGTGTGTTCAGTGGGAGTGTGTGTGTGTTAAGTGGGAGTGTGTGTGTGTGTTAAGTGCGTGTGTGTTAAGTGGGAATGTGTGTGTGTGTTAAGTGCGAGTCGTATGATGATTATAGAGTGAACGTCCGAACCACGCTGCGCCTACCTCCACGCCGCTGCTAAGGCAGCAGCAGCAGCAGCCTGTCTGCACGTGATCGGGGAGGGGGAGTGAGCGCGTGTATGTGGATTGTTTGTTTGTGTTTGTGGTCCAGGTGTCGTGTTTGTAATATTCCGTCACCTTATCGGCTGCAGACACGCGCCGCTGAGCCGAGGATTGCGTCGCTGCCGGGATTGTGTGGGCGCGCGAGCGCTCGCGGGGGAGCGGTGGCGCAGTGGTTAGCGCAGCGCGCTACGAATTCGGCGACCAATGAGGGTCCAGGGCCCTCCGTTAGGTCGACTCAGCCTCAAAATGGATTACCCGCCGCGCTGTGGTAACATCAGCATCGGGGAGATACAAAGGCGGCCCGGCGTGGTGCTGGCCACCCAAAACCCTCGTGATAACGCAGCACCGTCCGTCATCGTAGGCGCTACTCGCTCACGCACTGGCCCCAGAAATCTGTTCAAGGCTATACTGGGGATCTGTTGTCTTTGTGTACGTGTGTGTGTGTGTGCGCGCGTGCGTGTATACACGTGTATGTGCGCGTGTATTGTGTGTGTGTGTGTGCGTGTTACCGTGTGTGTGTATGTGTGTGTGCGCGCATGTGTGTTGTATGTGCGCGTGTGTATACGCGTGCCCGTGTGTGTGTACGTGTGTGTGTGCCCGTGTGTGTGCGCGTGCCCGTGTGTGTGTGCGCGTGCCCATGTGTGTACGTGTGCGCGTGCCCGTGTGTGTGTGTACGTGTGTGTGTGTGCCCGTGTGTGTGCGCGTGCCCGTGTGTGTGTGTACGTGTGTGTGTGCCCGTGTGTGTGTGCGCGTGCCCGTGTGTGTGTGTACGTGTGTGTGTGCCCGTGTGTGTGTGCGCGTGCCCGTGTGTGTGTACGTGTGTGTGTGCCCGTGTGTGTGTGCGCGTGCCCGTGCGCGTGCCCGTGTGTGTGTACGTGTGTGTGTGCCCGTGTGTGTGTGCCCTTGTGTGTGTGCGCGTGCCCGTGTGTGTGTACGTGTGTGTGTGCCCGTGTGTGTGTGCCCGTGTGTGTGTGCGCGTGCCCGTGCGCGTGCCCGTGTGTGTGTGTACGTGTGCGCGTGCCCGTGCGCGTGCCCGTGTGTGTGTACGTACACACGACTTGCACCTCCGTGGGCGGCTGCAGCAGAGCCCCGAACTTGTTCCTGGCCACGCACTGATAGGAGCCCGCGTCCTCGGGCCGCACAGATGGGATCACGTACCTGTGGGGAGGAGGGGGTGACACGGGGGGGGGGGGGAGTTACACGAGGGGGGGGAGTGACACAAGGTGGGGGGGAGTGACACACGGTGTAGGGGGGAGTGACACAAGGTGGGGGGGGGAGTGACACGGGGGGGGGGGAGTGACACACGGGGGGGGAGTGACACACGGTGTAGGGGGGGAGTGACACAAGGTGGGGGGGGGGAGTGACACGGGGGGGGGGAGTGACACACGGGGGGGGAGTGACACACGGGGGGAGTGACACACGGGGGGGGAGTGACACACGGGGGGGGTGACACACGGGGGGGGAGTGACACACGGGGGGGGGGTGACACGGGGGGGGGAGTTACACGGGGGGGGGAGGGAGTTACACAAGGTGGGGGGGGGGGGGGTGTGACACGGGGTGGGGGGGAGTGACACGGGGTGGGGGGGGGGTGTGACACACGGGGGGGGGGGGTGAGTGACACAAGGTGGGGGGGGGGAGTGATACACGGGGTAGGGGGGAGTGACACGGGGTGGGGGGGCAGTGACACAAGGTGGGGGAGTGAGTGAGTGAATGACACACAGGGGATGGGGGAGTGAGTGACATACGCGGAGGTGAGTGACAAACGGGGGGGGGGGGGCGTGTGAGTGACACAGAGGGAGAGAGAGGGAGTGACACGGGGGGGGGGGGGGAGTGACAGGAGGATTGATGACAGAGATCAGAGCCCCGTGATTTAATCACGCGGAGAAGTCTCCCATATAAGAGCGCGCACCGAGAGATGATGACGCCACGGCTTTGTGTCGCACGGACAGTGGGAGGAGGGAGGACGGCGAGCCTGAGATTGCATTTCGCGGTTTATTGTTTTTATGGCTTCTGGCAGATAAATGTTCTTCCACCTCAAGTAACCTCGCGGGCTTCGCCCGCTGGCGGCAAGCAGCAAGCAACCAGCGACCAGCAACCCGCAACCCGAGTTCGATTCACCGACCCACGGATAGCGAGCCTCATGGTGGGCCGAGTGATACGCAGACATCCCTCGCCCTATGCGGTGGCGGTGGTACTAGATGCGTGCCACCCCCCAGCACGGGTCCAGCACTGGTAAGGCGCGCGCACGGGTTTAGCACGGGTTCAGCACTGGTAAAGCTCGCGCACGGGTTCAGCACGGGTTCAGCACGGGTTCAGCACGGGTCCAGCACTGGTAAGGCGCGCGCACGGGTTTAGCACGGGTTCAGCACGGGTTCAGCACTGGTAAAGCTCGCGCACGGGTTCAGCACGGGTTCAGCACGGGTTCAGCACGGGTTAGTACGGGTAAGGCGCGCGCACGGCTTCAGCACGGGTCCAGCACGGATAAGGAGCTCGCACCTGTCCCCACCACACATAACCACTGCATTGACCAGCATGGTGAAGTATGGTTACACAACAACTACCGCCCCTCGCCCCCCCTCTCCAGGGAACCGTCACGGCGTGGAGAGGCTCTTTCGACGCCCCTGCATTGCCTTGCATTCCACGTGCGCATTGGCCCAGTTTCGCTTGACCACAGCGGCTATCAGTCCCTGCCCCACGGACTCTGCGCCGGCTGCAATCACGACTCCGAACCAAGGCAGAAGGGGACAAATAATAGAGGGGCGGGGGGGGGGGCTTAGTGAGGGCTAGGGGTGGCGTGGGTGTACCCCCCCCACCCTCCACCACCACCCCCAGGGTCTGCTGCTCTCTCCGCGCCGACTCCGTGTCACGTGGGCGCGGCTCCCTTCCTCCCCGTGGCTCCCTCCCTCCCCGTGGCTCCCTCCCTCCCCGTGGCTCCCTCCCTCCCTGTGGCTCCTCGCGCCACGTGGCTCCCTCCCTCCCCGTGGCTCCCTCCCCGTGGCTCCCTCCCTCCCCGTGGCTCCCTCCCTCCCCGCGGCTCCCTCCCTCCCAGTGGCCCCCTCCCTCCCCGTGGCTCCCTCCCTCCCCGTGGCTCCCTCCCTCCCCGTGGCTCCTCCCTCCCCGTGGCTCCCTCTCTCTCCGTGGCTCCTCCCTCCCCGTGGCTCCCTCCCTCTCCGTGGCTCCCTCCCTCCCCGTGGCTCCCTCCCTCCCCGTGGCTCCCTCCCTCCCCGTGGCTCCCTCCCTCCCCGTGGCTCCTCCCTCCCCGTGGCTCCCTCCCTCCCCGTGGCTCCCTCCCTCCCCGTGGCTCTGCTCGAGATGTCCACGGGGGGCTGAGCTCGAGCGGGGACGGCTCCATTACATCTCACGGGGAGAGTTCAACACCATAGACAAAGATTCCCCCCCCCAGTACAGACTCTAACAGACTGTTGGGGCAAAGTTGCTGTTAGCACGGCACACGAGGCGAGGGGTGGCCAGCACCACGCCCGGCCGCCTTTGTCTTCCTGGCGGCGACGATTGCACATCACACGCCGGGTTACTCGTTTGAGGCTGAGTCGACCTCGGGTAGAGGGCCCAGGACCTGGTTTAGACAATCGTCACTGGGTGTTGGTGGCCGTGGGCGGTCGCCGGGATCGTAGCGCAGCGCGCTAACCACTGCGCCACCGCTCCCCACAACGCTTACACCCCGCTCATCCACATCCCTAAACAAAGCGACGTTGTGCACTCACCCTCCCCCCACACCCGCCCAGCTCACTCCCGCTCACTCTCGCCCCAACACTTTCCTCCAACTCCTTTCTCTCGCCATCCTCTCACTCAATCTCAATCTGAAGAGAGGCGAGATAGGACGGCACTAACAGCCACTCATGGGCCTCCCTCCCTCCCCCCCGCTCTAGCAAGGCAGTAGGGCTGATAAATCGGCGCCCGCAGATAGACGGCACGCCTAGAGAGACGGGGAAGAGAGAGAGGGAGGGAAGTTGGAGAGAGGTGGAGGTGGGGGCAGAGGAGGGGGGGGGGTCTCCCGCAGGGAGAGGTAAATCGGCCAGACACAGGCAGAGACAGCCGAGACACAGCGGGAGAGACACAGCAGACTGGCAGAGTAATTCACAGATATGCATACACACACACAGGTCACCCGTATAGCCTTTAACAGACTCTTGAGGCAAGTGCCTGTAGCGAGTACTTATGAACAGCACACGAGGTGGTGGATGTCCAGCACCACGCCCGACCGCCTTCGTCTCCCTAATTGCGAATAAAAAAAAAACACCGCACCAGGTACTCATTTAAGGCTGAGTCGACCTAGAAGAAGCCCATAACTGGTTGCGATCATCGCTGTCACTGTTGTTGGTGACCGTGAGCGGGAATCGAACCTGCGGACGGTTAGGTTCGTAGCGCAGCGCGCTAACCACTGCGCCATCGCTCCCTTGACCCTTCCCCACTCCCCCCACTACCCCCCACTACCCTCCACCCTCTCACGCTGAGAGCCCCGCACGGCTCACCGCCGATTGCACGTGGCCACGAAACCGCGGACACTCGGAAAGCGACCGCACGCGCAACCTCGCCAGCCAATCAAAACACGCCTCGCTCACGATGCACACGGAAGGCAAAGATCCCCACCCACCATCCCAGAGCTTGCGTACATTGTCGGGGTATGTGCAGTTAACGAGAGCACAGATTCAAAGGCTGCCGCAGAGCACAGAGTTGGGAGGGGGGCAAGGCCGTTATTATAATATATATTGAGGGGGACACACACACACCCCCCCCCCCCAATATTAAAATATGCTCAAAATGTCCCCTCCCCAATATATTGCTACAAAATAGATTTCTGTTTATATGATTGCGGTTATGGTTGTACTTTATTAATCCCTAATCTCTGCCATTACATACAATGAAACAAGAAAATGTGAAAAATAAAAAAAACAGAGCAATGTAATACAATGCACTATTAGACATTATTGTAAGAAATAAAAAAAATCCATCCTGTGTGTTAGTGAATGTTTTAATATTTTACGCAGGAAATGGCAGGAAATTCGTTTTATGATTTTGTTTTTTTCTGGGGGGGACGACGACCCCCAGATCCCCTGGAAGATTTGACCTCCCCAATGTTGACTCCATGGCTACGGCCTTGGGGGTGGGGTAACGCCACGATCGGTAACCTCGTCTCCACCAGTGGCGATGCTTGCTACACACACCGCAACGGGTACGCATTTAAGGTTGAGTCGACCTAGGGGGAGGCCCAGCACCTCGCCGGTGTTGTCCGTGAGTGGGAATCGAACTCGGGCGGCGGGGTTCGTAGCGCAGCGCGCTGACCACTACATCACCGCTCCCCACTCGCGCGCACACACACACGCACACACACACGCACACACACACTACTCACACACACACTTGTGCACGCCGCTCATTTAATGCAATCTGAAAATGCTTCAAATCATTTTGTTTCCTTTGTGCGCTCTTACAGCAACACAAAGGCCTCGTTGCTTAATAACGCAACGCCAAGAATGCTGCGACACTGCACTGCCACTTGTTACTAAAGACAAAGATCCCCCGTGTAGCCTTAACAGACTGTAGGGGCAAGTGATGTTAGCGAGCACCTATAAAGGCCCGAACGTTACGAGGGGGTGGGTGGCGAACACCACGCCCGGCCGCCTTTGTCTCCCCAGTGGCGATGTTTACACACCACACCAGGTACTCATTTGAGGCTGAATCGACCTAGGGGAGGCCCAGGATCGGTTCAGATAATCGTCACCGCTGTTGGCCGTGAGCGGGAATCTTTGCGCAGCGCGCTAACCGCTGCCACACTCCCGCTCCCCACATACAGACACGTACACACACACGTACACACACACGTACACACATACGACATTACCGACCACTCGCCGAGACACACAACAAACACGCACACACGCGACACACACACGCACACACGCGACACACACACGCACACACGCGCCACACACACGCACACACGAACACACACACGTACACACGCGACACACACACGCACACACGCACACGCGACACACACACGACGCGACACACACACACGTACACACGCACACACACACGCGACACACACACACACGCGACACACACACACACACACGCACACACACGCACACACGCACACGCGACACACACACGCACACACACACGCACACACACACACGCACACACACACACACGCACACACACACACGCACACACACACGCACACACGCGACACACACACGCACACACGCACACACACACACACGCACACACACACACGCGACACACACACGCACACACACACGCACACACGCGACACACACACGCACACACGCACGCGCACACACACACACGCACACACGCACACACACGCACACACGCACATACGCACTCACAGAGAGACTCGCAATTAAACAATTACGCGCGGGTCTTGCTCGCCCTCTCGGCGCCAACCATCAAATGAGTTGACGACAAACAACAAAGGGGGGGGGGGGTGGGGGGGGGGTGGGGGGGGAGCGGAGTGCGCCGTGCCCCTCACGGTCACGACGCCTCCCTCCACTCTGCACCCCGCCACTCCGTGACGAATCGTTAGCGCCGCGTCACGAGCATGGCACGGGCACCCCCCCCCCTTCATCTCCCTCCCAACTCCAACCCCCTCCCCCCTCAACCTCCCTCCCTCTTCCATCCCCTCCCTCCTCCACTCCCCTCCCCTTCATCTCCCTCCCTCCTCCAACCCCCTCCCTCCTCCACCCCTCCCTCCACCCCTCCACCTCCCTCCTCCATCCCCCTCCCTCGACTCCTCCACCTCCTGCCCTCCTCCACCCCCTCCCTCCTCCATCTCCCTCCCTCCTCCACCTCCCTCCCTCCTCCACCTCCCTCCCTCCTCCACCTCCATCCCTCCTCCACCTCCCTCCCTCCTTCACCTCTCTCCCTCCTCCACCCCCTCCCCCACCCCCCCAATTTCCATGGAGATTGCGGAGCGAGCCGAGTTGTGGAGGCGCTAATTCCACCCCCCACCCGCCCGCTCACCCTCCACCCCGCCCCTTCGAATAATAATAATAATAATAATTCTCACCCCGGCCATCTCCCACAACAATACCTTCATCGGCGGTCGTCAACAAAACCTAAGCCTACCGACAGGCATTCGGTACCGACAGGCATTAGGTATCAACACACATTAGGTGTCAACACACATTAGGTATCAACACACATTAGGTGTCAACACACATTAGGTATCAACACACATTAGGTATCAACACACATTAGGTATCAACACACATTAGGTTATCAACACATCCTAAGCTTGGCTAACCAACGGCGCCTTAGGCAGCTATACGGCAATTCCCCGCGCTGCGTTCGCAACAGCTTCGCAATCTAGCAGAGGGAAGGAAGCGACCGCGAGGCGTGGCGGTCGTGACGCTGATTGGTGGCCTTGGCCGTGACGACCTCTTGACCCTGGCTGACTTCATCCTCGACTGAGTCTCATCTCCCCCCCACCCCCCATCAGGGGATTGGAGGCGTGGGGTGTGGGGTCAGGATAACACCGTGACCCCCAGTAGAGGGGGAGCCCACCCCCCCCCCCCCAGAGTGGTTCGTGACCCCCACTCCCACCCCTGCTGCCCCCACCAGGGGACTCAATCAGCTGAGGAGCCCAAAAGTAGGGTGGGGGGTGTGGGCGGGGGGGGGGGGGCCTGCAGATAATGGCGGTGATGTTGCTGCTGGGTGATGATGGAGCTGCTGGTGTGTGACAGTGATGGTGGTGCTGATGTGATTGTCTCACGGTGCTGATGCTGGCCGTGATCGTGACGGCGCTGCTGCTGCTGCTGCTTGTGGTGGTGGTCTCGATGGTGGTGCTGTTGATAGTCAAGGTGCTGAGCCGACTGCGACCGCTGCTGGTGAATGTGAGCAGCAAGTGCATTCTGTGTTTGGATCATTCCCATGTCGCACGTGACCCGCGTTCACTGGCCAGGTCCGACTGGAGTCCTGCCAAAATGCGTCGGCGCTGCTGGTGATGGGGCTGATGATGGGTGCTGATGATAGTGCTGGTGATGGTACTGGTGATGATGATGCTGGTGATGGGGCTGGTGATGGTGCTGGTGATGGTACTGATGATGGGTGCTGATGATGGATGATGGTACTGGATGATGTTGATGGTGCTGGTGATGATGATGATGGTGATGGTGCTGGTGATGGTACTGGTGATGATGATGGTACTGGTGATGGTGCTGGTGATGGTGATGATGATAATGCTGGTGATGGGGGTGGTGATGGGGCTAGTGATGATGATGGTACTGGTGCTGGTGCTGATGATGGTGCTGGTGATGGGGCTGGTGATGTTGCTGGTGCTGGTGATGGTGCTGGTGATGATGATGGTACTAGTGATGGGGCTGGTGATGATGCTGGTGATGATGCTGGTGATGATGATGATGCTGGTGATGGTGATGATGATGCTGGTGATGGTGCTGATGATGATACTGGTGATGGTGATGATGATGATGATGCTGGTGATGGGGCTGGTGCTGATGATGCTTGTGATGGTGCTGGTCTAGTTCCGAGCTGGTGCCGGGTCAGCGACACGGGTTCGGTGCAGTGCGAAGCCATCAATCAAACTGCGCTCATGTCGGCCTCTCTCACCTCTCCCTCCGCCTCCCTCTGAGCCCTCCTGCACTCTCCTCCCTCCCTTACTCGCCTCTCCTCGTCACACCTCTCCTCTGCCCTCCGTTCTGTCCTCCCTTCTGCTGCCTGCCTCTCCACTTGCTCTTGCTACCCGCTCTTCTCCCCTCTCTTTTCATCCTTCCATCTTCTCTGCCCTACTCACTCCTCCCGTCCCTCCCTCTCCTCTCTCCTACTCGCCACTGCCTTCTGCTCCCTCCCTCTTTTTTTACGATCAGTGGAAACAAGAAGATGCTCGGTGTAGTCGGCACTTTGCTTCGTTCATCATTTCGTTTTTTCTTATTAATGCTTTGCTTCATGGAAACTCTCTCGCTCATACTCCCA
>NC_136297.1:11691912-11793168 GCF_964198595.1 Lampetra fluviatilis
ATGCGCGCGCTTGGAATTGCTTTTGAGAGGGAGAGAGCGCATGAACGGAGGAACACACCACCCGGCTAATTTCATCATCCAACCGACGGAGTACGGTGAGTGGTCCCGGGCAGGACACGGCGTTACGAGGGATGATGATGATGATGATGGTGGTGGTTGTGGTGATGGTGACAGATTGTCAAGAGTTATTTATATATATATATATGCATTTATATCACGGAGTGGGCAATATCAAGGGACGGAATGAGTCAGGCAGGACCGCCCACCGTAGAGACGGAGTGATGTAATCAGGTGCGCGGTGGATTGACGGCATTGTGCGCAGTAAACGGAGGCTTGGTGCGGAGAGCTTCATCCAGCAGGAGATGGATCAGGACCGATCATGGGTATGTAAAAACTAAAAGTATTTATTCAGCAGAAGATTGACCGGTGGTGCTGGTTGGCAAGCGGTACTGAATCGGTCACGTTTGTTCATCACGTGACAGCTCCATTAATTGGATCTGTCGAGGGAGGAGGACACACACTCCAACTCACGCGATAACTAATTATTATGGATCGTAACATCGGTCGCGAGAGACCACGTGTCCCATTGAGTAGCAATCACCCCCCCCCCCCCCCGCTTCAGCGACGCAAATATGCAAAGAACCTCCCCCCCCCCCCGCCTTAATAGAGGTTGTTGGGTTAGATCACGTAAACATAAAGGCGTCTTCATTTGAAGCGTTCGTGACTGCAGGAATCCATACCCTTTGGTTCTTTCGGTAAAGTCACGTGGGTAGAAAATAAAATAAATCGCGACGTTTCGGGCGCAACACAAGCGTCCGTCTCGGTCCTAAATCGAGGGATAACTGTTGCACTACACACTGCCCTGTCGCGCTGACACAACAACAACAACCGCCATTCGCCACTAAGTGACGTCACCACGACGCTTGTGCCAGGCCAAGTGCACCTTGAGGCCACGTGAAGTGTCGAACGCCCGCTGGCAGGAGGTCACAGGGCAGACCCAGCAGGTGCCACGGTTCGACTGACCGAGATGACCGAGATGACTGAGATGACTGGCTGATGCACCACCTGTGCCCCCTACTGTACCAACTTGCTGTGCCTTAGCCACCCGGCGCTCCGCTCGTTGTTGTGACCGTCGCTCCTCCGCCCTCCGTTGTTGTTGGAGGGCGACTCACACACACACACGCGCACTTGTGCGAGCAGCACTTGCCCCAAAAGGCCTGTTAAGGCTATAGGGGGGATACTCTTAGGTTTTTTCGGTAAAGTCACGTAGGTAAAAAATAAAAAATAAATAATAAAAATAATAGAAGAAATTATAGAAATAAAATAAAAATCACGAAGTTTCGGAGGCAACACAAGTTTCCGTCTTCAGGTGGAATCGTCACAGCACGCTCGCTGTATCAAGTAATGTATTATTATTTTATTATTATTATTTCTTCTAATCTATAGGGGGGATCTTTGTCTGTCTTTGTCAGGGGCAGCCTCCCTCGCGCCATCATTGAGTGGATAGGGGGTGGGGGGCGGAGATAGGAGGGAGGGCGGGAGAGAAGGAGCGATGGATGGATGGAGAAAGAGGGAGTGAAGGGTGGGTTATGGGGAGGGAGAGAGGGAGAGAAGGTGGAAGGCAGAGAGGGGTGAGTGGGGGAGGAGGGAGAGGTGCGTGGAGTGGAGGGAGAGGGTGGGGCATGGGGGGCGCTTGAGATGGATCGGAATTAAGTGAGAGATGCGGATTAAAGGCACCAATCCGCTTCTCCGAGCAGATGGGGGGGGGCACGCCCCCCCCCCCCCGTGGAGGGTCCCCCTTAACCCCTCCCCCACCCCTCCCTCGCCTCCCCCCGGCGTGGGAGGTAATTGGCGATAAGAGGCTAAGCTCGTGCTGATGAGTGGCATTAGCAGCGAGGCGCCCTTCATCGGCCACACTTTTCTCGTGGAAACGCATTTTCAAAAACCGGAGACTCGACTCAACGTGGGATAGAGAGGGGGGGGCACTCAGTGGGGGGGGGGGGGCAGATGCGGCCCCCCCCCCCACGTGTCCCCTGATCCCCCCTCTAGCTATATACTGCTAGGGCAGGAGCTGTTAGCGAGCACCTATTACGACCAGCGTCGGAACACGAGGGGATGTTGTGGGCCGTACCATAACCATGCCGCCTTGGTCTCTCAAGAATATGGCAGCAACATTATCTAAATGATCGACACAGCCACCGGCAAACTCCGCTATAATTTATGGAATTCGTAAGAGACTGGCAGGAATTTTGTATGCGCGTGCTAATGTGAGCGTTTCTGATATGGTGATATTTGTATCCCTAACCAGGGCATTCAGAACTCTTGAATATATATCACAACTTTATTATTACGAGACATATCATTCCTGTATATCGTCGTTTCATTCAGAGAGTTATTAATGTTCAGAAGCAGGGTGAATTAAATGCTGAAGTTAATCGTTCGGCGGAGTAAAACTCTGTGATTTATATCCCTGTAGGAGCGAGGAGCGTGATCGGTGTGAGTGAGTCTATGTCTGAAACGACATTGATTTTACGCCCACATTATTCCAAACATTATAACAAATTAATTCGTGAAAAAGGTCATTTCTTGCCATTTATCGCCAGTTTTCACTCAGAGCGGAACCCGCATCCCCCCCCCCTCTCCCACTCCATCCCCCACCCCCCATTCTCTATCCACTCATCCCCCCCCCACAGAATCACGAAACGTGACCCAAGTCCTTTCACATCAAAGCACACACGCGCACACGAACAGGCAAACACAAGAAAGAGACAAATGTCCCCCATACAGCCTTTGACAAACTGTTGGGGCAAGTGCAGCGAGCGGGCGTCTATTACGATCGGCACGCCTCCCAGGCGGATGCTAGTCTAATCAAAACACACGCCCGAACGCCTTTGTCTCCCCAATGCTGCTTACACAATCTGAACCCGATTCGTGGCGTGTTGCGCTAACCGCTGCCCCACCGCTTCACAGACGCCAACACAATGACAAAGACCCCCCGTGTAGCCTACGCAGGTTGCTGGGGCAAGTGCTGTAAGCGAGCACCTATGAAGGCCGGCACGGCGCACGAGGGGGTGGGGTGGCCAACACCACGCCCGGCCGCCTTTGTCTCCCCAGTGACGATGCGAATATACCACACCACGTGCTCATTTGAGGCTAAGTCCACCTCGGGGAGAGGGCCCAGGACCGGTTCAGATAATCGTTACCAGCGTTGGTGGCCAGGAGCTGGAGTCGAACTCGGGTCGCTGGGTTCGTACAGCGCTGCACGCTAACCGCTGCGCCACCGCTCCCCACACACAACAACAACAACCGCCGTTGTTGCCACGGCGCTTGTGCCATGCTAGGTGCCACGTGAAGTGGCCTCAAAGCAAACAAACGTACGGGCACAAACACACACACACACACGGGCACGAACACACACACACACACGGGCACGATCACACACACACACACACGGGCACGAACACACACACATGGTCATGAACACACACACACAGACGGGCACGAACACACACACGGGTACTAACACACAAACACACACACATGGATATTAACACACAAACACACACACGGGCACTAACAGAGACTCGCAAATGCACTGACAGTCAACAACGCATGCACCTCTCCACGCTCGCTTTGTAATATTTTTGAACACACGCTAAACCACGGCATTTCAAAAAAGGCACGAGCGGGCAATTTGAGAAGTTGTCTTTCTTTGTATGATTCAACAAAACATCAAGTTTGGCATTTCATCAGCACACAAATGGCGAGCGAGAGACGAGCCAGTGAGAGAGAGAGAGAGACGGAGCGATACTGACAGAGCGCGAGCGATGGCGACGGAGAGATGAGCTCGGAGGAGATATCGTAGGGGGAGAAGAGGAGATAGATAATGAGAGAGATAATGAAGCCGATATCCCGATATTTATACCGTGTGAGACAAGGAAGATAGATAAAGGGCGGTGGGAGGGGAGGGGTGGTGGTGATGGTTGTGGGTAGATGGTGCAAAAGATCAAACGTATATCATCATCAGATCCGGTGGGTAGGGAGGAGAAGGGGGGGGTCTGTCTGAAGAGTGAGATGCGAGGGAGATAAGGCGGAGGAGGAGGCGCGGTGCCGCGGGAGATAGCCGAATTAAACGCTGACAATTCCTCGGCGTGGCGACGCTCGGAGACAGATACAGAGAGATACCGGCCTCCACTCCCTCCCCTTCCCCCAACCTAACCACCGCTAAACCGCAGCGGAAAATTATAACAAACCATCTGGCGGAACGTTTCAAAAAGTGTTCACAAAAAAAAGATGAAGAAGAGCAAAATGTCATTTCAAATAAATGTCAGCATTGTTATTTTTGTGTGTGTGTGTTGATAAACGAAAGAAAAAAAAAGAGGATAAATACACAAGTTGCAGAAGAAACACATTTGAAACGGAACGCCAACAACACAAGAATGGCAGCGTCAGCCCAGGGGGTGGATGGGGGGTGGGTGGGGATCTTGAGCATTGAATCTCTGACACAGGATCCGAGTGGGGTGGCTCCCACACACACACCAACCCACCCACCCCAGGACCCCTCGTCCACACCCAATGTCGGTGGTTGGTAAGGGGCGAGCGGTCGCGTGGCGGTGTTTGGAGCGTCGCGCTCCGCTCACCCTGCGACGCGAGTTCTATTCGTGCTCATGGGCCTCCTCCCCCCCCCCCCAGGTCGACTCGGCCTCAAATGAGGAGGTACCCAAGCGCGCACGTGTGTCAATGTCAGGCAAGTTGGGGTGTTGGGGTGTTGGCCATCGTGTGAGTATTTATAATAGGAGCTCGCTAACAACACTTGCTTCAACAGTCTGCGCAGGCTATACGGGGGATCTTTGTGTCTTCCTTTGTGCACGAGTGTGTGGGGAACGGTCGTGTAGCGACGCTGCGCTACGAACCCGGCGACGCGAGTTCGATTCCCGCTCACGGCCAACACGGGTGACGATTATTTGAACCGGTCCTGAGCCTCCCCTAGGTCGACTCAGCCTCAAATGAGTGCCTGGTGCGGTGGGTCAACATCGCCACTCGGGAGACAAAGGCGGCCGGGCGTGGTGCTAGCCACCCACCCCCTTGTGTGTGTGCCGTGCCGGCCTTCATAGGTGCTCGCTGACAGCACTTGCCCCAACAGTCTGTTAAGGCTATAGGGGAGGTTCTTTGTCTTTTGTACGAGCGCGTGCGTGCGTGTGTGTATTACTAGCGTGCGTGTGCAGTGTGCGTGTGTGCAGTGTGCGTGTGTGCCCGTGTGCAGTGTGCGTGTGTGCCCGTGTGCAGTGTGCGTGCGTGCGATAAACGCGCAGCAGTGTGCCAGACATGCGGGAGCGATTTTTAAAATTGTGGCTGGCAGACAGAGGTAACAATGAGGGCTCGTACCGAGTCGGCAAGGGCACCATAAAATATATTAACTGGTGGGTGGGTGAGGTGGGGGGGGGCAGCATATGGCTTGGCTGGCTTGCCCGCACCCCCACCTGCCGATCTTAGGAGCGCAATTTTCCCACCCCGGCCCTGCCGCGCATGTCAGTTTTTGTTCCGCGCACCTTGCCACCGCGACCTCATGCGCTGCCCACTTCTTCAACGACTCTGAAGTAGCACCTGGGCTTGCCTTCTCTGCTTGCACCCCCCCGACCCACCACTCCGCCTCCACCCACCCCTTCCCTCCCTCCCTCCCTCCCGCCGTGCCACGCACGCGCAGCCAGGTGCGTTAATTGCAGCTCACGCGCGTGACGGCTCCTTCACTTGGAGCGGTGCCGGCAGCCGTGATTATGATGGAAAATCCCCCTCCTGCTCCTTGCCCCCCCCCCTCTCCACCACCCCCAATCAACACCCCCCCCCAAACAACCCTCATCCTCCACTATCCCCCCCAACCCCCCCCTCACCCACCATGCGCTCAAGCATCCCTGGGCAAATGAATATTCAAAATCAGGAGTGTCTTCTCCGCCAAGTGTACGATTCTTAAAATAATTAAAATAACGGCTGGGCCCAGTTACAATGCGCGCGGACACAAAAATAAAGCCCCCCCCCCCCATGTAGCCTTTAACGGACTGTTACTGTTAACGAGTAGCGCATATGAAAGTCTGGCACGCATCACGAAGGGGTGGATCGGTGGCCGCCTTTGTCTCCCCAGTGCAGATGTGTAATACATACCGCACCAGGTACTCATTTGAGGCTGAGTCGCTCCAGGGATCGCTTCGAAATATATTCGCGGGGGGATCGAACTCGCTGCACCAACGCACACGCCGTACGAGTGCGCGTCTTTGGACAAAAGCGCAGCCCCGCAACTGCCGTCTCGCTCCACTGCCTGCAGTAGTGGAGTCCTCAATGGGCCTTACCAGACATAAACTGACTATCCCGTGCAGATGGAACAGATGGAGTCCACATTCGCTGTACGCGCCATCGCCCGGCAGTCAAGGCAACGGTAGCCTCCTCGAGACACCCACACGGGAAGGGAGTCTCATCATGATCACAGCAACATCTGTGCGTGATCCACCAACCCTCGCTGCCTCCACGGCGCTGGAGGATTCCAGGCTCACGCCACGCCCCGCTGCGTCACGATGGGCGTGGCTGGCGGGGCGGCGGGGGGTTTCCCGCCTTCAGGAGGCTGGATGTCGACCACAGGGCAATAGAATAGAAGAGTCGATAACGAATTTCAGTCGAATCATCGACGTGGTCTGCTTCCCAGATGCAGACGCAAATAGTTAAAGCCACGTCGCCGTGGAATTACCCCTCCCCCCCAAAAAAAAATCCCAGCAACCCTACGCATGCATTATGAAGATTATATAATTATAGAAGATCAAAGATCCTCCACCGCATAGCCTCGGGGAGACTGTTGGGGCAAGTGCTGTGAGGGGCGAGGTTTCGCTAAAGACCTTTTTGGAGTCGGCTGATGTTGCGATGTGAAACCTCGGCAAAAAACCCCCACAAAGCCTCTCTCGTGAGCGTCGTTAACGGGAGCCGAAGACTCTGCGCGCTCGGGAGGGGGTGGTGGGGGACAGAGGGGCGGGGGACAAGGGGGGCGGGGGACAAGGGGGGCGGGGGAGATGGGGGGCGGGGGACAAGGGGGGCGGGGGAGATGGGCGGCAGAGTTCAAAGGGGCCGGCCAGGCGGGGGGAGGGAGGGGGTTGACCCTTATCCTCACTGCACCCCCTTTCCATCAACCCTCTAAACCGTCTCTGATCGCCCGCCCCCCTCCCCACGATATCGGGGGCCGTGGGCAGGGCGGAGAGGAGGCCGGTGTGGTGGGTCAAGCTCGACCCGTACGGCAAAAACATACAGAGAGAGAGACAACAGTGAGAACGGAGAGAGAGAGAGAGCGAGATAAATACAAGTACATAAATAAAGATATCCCCACGCAGCGGAAATGTTAATTCGGCTTACGAGGTTCGAGCGCCGCTGGTTGCGGACGCACGCGGGGAGAGAGAGAGCGAGAGCCCTTATCCGCGCACTCTTTGGTCAGAAGTCTATTTTATTTGAAATTCCAGAGCATTTTAAGTTCAACTTCAATCTATTTCATCCCCCCCCCCCTCCCCTCGGGGGAGGGGAGGGGGGGGTAGGTGGTTGGGGGGAGGTTCAAGAAACATACTTTAAAATCACAGAATTTATTTCACTTTCTTTTCTTGTTTTACCTTCTCCCGCAGCCCCAGCCGATGTTGAAGACAATCCTCGCTCTCGGGAGAGAGAGTGAGCGAGTGAGCGAGAGAGTGAGCGAGAGAGTGAGCGAGAGGTGGGGGTTTACATAAAGCAAAGTTATTATAAAAAAAAATTACGAAATGATGAACGAAGCAAAGTGCCGACTACACCGAGCCTCTTCTTGTTTCCACTGATCGTAAAAAAAAGAAAGAGAGATGGAGAGAGAGAGGGGGAGAGAGATGGAGGGAGATCGGATGGCCCGCTCGCTGGATTGTGGGTCACGTGAGCGTGTTTGCTGTTGTTGATGTTGTTGTTGTTGCTGTTGTTGTTGCTGTTGGGTGAGGAGCCTCTTTCACCGCACGCGACCTCCAGGTGGCACCTATCCCGGCACAAGCGCCGCCAATTGTTGACAAATAGCGCTGTGTTGTTGCTGCTGCTGTTGATGATGATGATGACGATTCACGGTCTTGTTTGACGGATGCAAACGGAATAAATAACCGCGCTCGTAACGGGGACGAATCGCGGAGTGGCAGGCGACGAGGGGGGTGGCGGGGTGGGTACGGAGGGAGCAGGAGGAGGGGGCGCATGAGAGCCCCAATCACCGTGGAGATGGAGCAATGAAATCAGCTGCTGATGATGATGGTGGTGATGGTGTCGTTGATGTTTTGGATGAGAGATTTTGCCTCGGTGTGGAACGCCTCGCTCGTGGGGGGTAGGGGGGGGGTCGCGGTGCTCGCGAGGAGGAGGAACGCGGAGGAGTGGAGGGCGGTGAAAAAACGGGGCAATTTGAAATAATTTCCTAATTGGTTTTGTTAATTTGAGAAGTTATAATTAGGCCTAGTCCAGGCGGGGGGGGGGGGGGCTCAGGTGCCTCTCTGTGCGAGTTATTGGCAATCGCCTGGGCACAGTGACGCGACGGAGAAGCGGGGGGGGGGGGGTGGAGAGGGGTGTAGGTGGGGGGGCTCAGCATGGATCCGCATTAAAACTGACGGGCGGACAGACACAACAGATAAAGATACCCCGGATAGGCTCGAACAGGCTGTTCCAGCGAAGTGATGTTCGCGAATAGTGCGCACCTATGAAATACGGAATGGCACACGCGGGAGTGAGGGGGGGTGGCCAGACCCACGCCCGGCCGCCTTTGTCTCCCCAGTGACGATATTTTAGACACATCACCAGGCACTCATTTTTAAGGCCCACGATCGGTCCAGACACCCATCGCTGTCGTTGCCCGTGAGCGGGAATCGGATCTTCGCCGCGTTCGGAGCGCAGCGCGCTAACCGCTGCGCCACCGCTCTCTCTCTCTCTCTCTCCTCTCGCCTCGCTCATAGCCCCCACGCCCCCAGCTCCCTCCCCTCTCTGCCGACGTGGGAGCCGTGAAATTGCGCGGGTGCGCAAGATCAAGAACTCGGCGAGCGCGACTAAAGACGCCGCTAATGAGGCTGTGGGGAGGAAGGAAGAAGGCACGAGGTGGAGGAGGTGCCCGTGTTGGGAGGGCTTCACGCTCCGCCTCGCCGGGTTAGCGCGACCTTGTTGGGGTTGGAGCGTGGAGAGGACCGCTCCCACGGCACGAGCGGAGCTTCGCCCTCCCCTGAATCGCCTGCGCATACTTCCAGAATCTACCCCCGTGTCCTTCCCTTCACTCCGTGACCACCTCGCATCCCTCGTGAAAATCCACGCCATCCTCGATCCATCAACAATGCATCTTCCTACCCCCCGCTGTCTTGCCCCCCCCTCCCTCAACATCTCCAAATCCACCCTCCTCTCGTTCAATCCTCTCTTCAATCACTGCTCACTATATTTTCTATATTTTCACCCTCCAAACCTCCACTCCCCCCCCCGCCCACCGTGACACAAGGAATACAAAGTGACAGGAGGAATGTCATCTGCGCCTGATCGCAGTGAACGTTTCGTGCAGGCTGTTGGGGCAAGTGCTGCTCGCGAGCTCTCATGCGCTACCTCCTCCTGCTCCCTCCGCACCCACGATGAGGGTCACCACGGCAGACGAAAGGGGTGGGTGCCCAGCGTCACGCCCGGCCGCCTTTGTCTCCCTTATGGCGATGTTTACACACACACGTCACCGGGTAGTCATTTGAGGCCGAGTTCACCTAGGGGAGACCCAGGACCGGTTCAAATAATAGTCGCTCGCTTCTTGACGGTGAGTGGGAATCGAACCCGGGTCGCTGGGTGATTTGCGCCGCGCGCTGACCACTACACCACCGCTCCCTTCACAGACACACACACACACAGACACACACACAGACACACAGACACAGAGACACAACAGACAGACACACACAGACACACACACACAGAGACACACGCACAAACATACACAGACACACACACACACACATACACACAGACAGACACACACAAACACACACATACACACACATACACACGCACAGACACACAGACACACATACACAGACACACACACATACACACGCACACACACACACACACAGACACACACACAGACACACGCACATACACACGCGCACACTGCACACGTGGCAGATCGTGGCTGGCGCACGCAAAGAACACGCGACGCGGGATTTCATCGTCAGCCCAAATTTTGATGATGTCGTCCAAATCTCAATAAAATATAACCCCGCGTTTGATTCTCTCCACTTCAGCCAGAAGAGGAGGGAGGAGGAGGAGGAAGAGGGGAAAATCCGAGCCAAGCGTTTTGCTGTGCGCGTGTCTTGTGTCATCATCATCAGCATCATGATAATCAGCAGCAGCCATCCCTCTATCTACTGCTGGATGGAGGCACCATCCTCCCCTCACCCCGAGACACACCCCCCCTCCCCCCGCCTCTCACCTTCCCCTCCCACCCCCACCACGGCATTCATTGTGCTCGTCACGGTCAAGCGGCGATGCCACCCACAAACCACGACGCGCTTATCACGCGAGCCGATGTCGCCTCGACCCCCATCAGCAGCGGTGGGGTTGATGGTGTTCGTCTCTGGCTCACTCGGTGTGCGTCTAGAGCGGTGGCCCAGTGGTTGGCGCTGTGTAACAGGGCGGAGTGCAATCCGCGACAAGATGAATGGTGAATGACGTTAGTTCGTCGTTGCTATATCTATATCTATATTTTTCCCCATGCGCATGTATATCGAGGCATTGCGCCTGCCTTTGACCACGACAGGAATATCGGAACGGGAATCGGTGAAGCCCATTGGGGCTCCTACCCTTGGACTCACGAGTGTATCGCCCGGGTAAACAACATCAAGTTAAACAGCATCAATATAAACAACATCAAGTTAAACAACATCGAGTTAAACAACATCAAGTTAAACAACATCAAGTTAAACAACATCAAGTTAAAAAACATCGAGTTAAACAACATCGAGTTAAACAACATCGAGTTAAACAACATCGAGTTAAACAACATCGAGTTAAACAACATCAAGTTAAACAACATCAAGTTAAACAACATCCAGTTAAACACCATCGAGTTAAACAACATCGAGTTGAACAACATCAAGTTAAACAACATCAAGTTAAACACCATCGAGTTAAACAACATCGAGTTAAACAACATCAAGTTAAACAACATCGAGTTAAACAACATCGAGTTAAACAACATCAAGTTAAACAACATCAAGTGGAGTCCTGAAACTTAGTGAGTGGAAGGTGTAAGGTGGGAGGGGAGGAGGCTGGTGACCGTTCCAAAACAAACGTCAAGGACGCGTGGATTTGTGATCGAACACAAACGTGGGGCGGTCATTTGTCTTTCTATCTGTGATAGAACTTTCCACATTCCCATCGCGGAGGAGCGTAACGGGAGAAGCCAACTACGCACTGCAGAATCGTGTATACCGACCACGAGGTTGGTACTCGTAGACTAATCCATGAGTGTCGACAGAGGCCGTTTATAAGTGTCTACAGATAGTTTGTAGGCAATTTATACGAGTCTAAAGGCGAATTGCAAGCAGTTTGTAAAAGTGCTTCTGTATGGAGCACCCATCCACACGCATTGAATAACAACAACAACAACTGCCGCTCACCACTAAGTGGCCGCGACGTCACCACTGCGCTTGTGCCAGGCCAGGTGCACTCTGAGGTTAAACTAAACTCTTTTTTACTTGACCAGACAAAGCCCACTGTGTTATATCGCGTATTTTTTTCTAAAAGCCACATGGCCACAAATGATGGCTCAACGAAGTGGGCTTATCGTATGGAAATGGACGGCAGCCAAAAACTCTGAACGCGTGATGTTGATTCTAAATGTGGAGGGGAAAAACCCGGAGAAAAATCCACGCGATCACGGGGAGAGAGACACACAGACTCCAAATATACAGCAGGCGTCACGGTCAGGATCGAACCCACTACCTCCTGAACATCAGGCGAGGTAGTTGACATCTCCTAGCCACCGCGGCGTCCACGTGAGTCCACGTGAAGTGTCAAAGGCTCGCTGACAGGAGGTCACGGGACAGAGCCAGGATGTGCCATGGGTCGACTGACTGGGATGACCGGTAGATGCACCAGCTGTGTCCACTACTGTGCCAGGCTAGGTGCCGGAGGTCACGGAACAGACCCAGCAGGTGCCATGGGTCGACTGACTGAGATGGCTGGTAGATGCACCAGCTGTGCCCACTACTGTGCCAGGCTAGGTGCAAGAGGTCAAGGGACAGACCCAGCACGTGCCATGGGTCGACTGACTGAGATGACCGGTAGATTGACCAGCTGTGTCCACTACTGTGCCAGGCTAGGTGCAGGAGGTCACGGAACAGACCCAGCAGGTGCCATGGTTCGACTGACTGAGATGGCTGGCAGACACGTCAACTGTGCTCCCCACTGTGCCAATTGTGCACACACGCACGAACATGCACACCTCCACACTCACGACACACACACAAAGACACAAATACAACGATCCCCACACTCTTTGGGTCTTTCAGTAAAGTCACGGAGATAGAAAAATAATAGATCACGACGTTTCGATCGCAACACAGGCAACCGACTGCATGTGAGAGAGAGAGAAAGCTACTGAAACAAGGTCATTTATAGGCCTGAGATGGGTGCAGCCGGTGTTGGCCATAGAGCGGGAATCGAACCCGGGCGGGCCAGGTTCGTAGCGCAGCGTAGCGCTAACCGCTACCCATTCTCACGCACGTGCACGCGCGCGCTCTCTCTCGCTCTCTCTCTCGCGTGCACGCACGCGCGCGCTCTCTCTCTCTCTCACGCGCGCTCGCCGTGCACACAAATCAGCGGCATGCGGAGTGACGTCCACCATCTGCGTTACGAGCGCGCGCCAGAATTTGCCCAGAGGCGCCACGCGGGAAAGTTTAGGGAAGTCCATTCGGCGAGGCATCACCAGCCACGACGAACCTTAAACCACCACCACCAGGACGACGACTACGACGATGATGATGATGATGACACCTGACAAGCCTAACGGTGCGCGAGACGCGCCATACGGCGAAACGTCGTTAACCCATTTCGCCCTCGAAAAGGTTTTTCACCGTCGAACCGTTCGATGGATTGAAACACGTAAATAAATGCGTAAGACGCGAGCATGGACATGTCAGTCCGCGAATTCACACGGTGTGCGCAACACAAGCGGTCGTCATCAGGAAAAGCAGGGGTGGGGAGCGTCCGGCCCGCGGGCCGGATGAGGCCCGCGAAATCATTTGGTGTGGCCCTGCCAAGGCAACCGCAGGCGGGACTCGAAATTCAATAAATCTCGGAGCAAACCTGGAAAAGCAGTTGCGAGTAGCAGCAACATCATCAACACCAGCTGACATCACCACACGCCTCGCCAAAGAGAAGCAGTTCCAGCCATCACATTAGGGGGTGAGTTAATTAAATGTTTGACCAAATATAACGGGCAAATTTTTAAGTTGATAATTTTAAGTGGCCCGCGAATGATGTTATAAATATCCAAATGACCCTTGGCAGAAAAAAGGTTCCCCACCCCTGCTCTAAAGGCAAACTGTTTACAAAGGTTTAGAGATGGGCGTAGCCCAAGTGTTGACGTCGGCAGCATGGGCGGGGCAGCTGATGTTAATGTCGGAGGAAAGACAATCAACTGCGCAACTCCACGTGTAAGTGCACGAGTGAACACGGCCCGTGGGTCACCCCCCGTGCCTTCCCACCCCTCCTCCCCCCTACTCCCCTCTCAACAATTAATGCACAGAGAGGCCCCCTCCCACCCACCCTCCCCACCTCTCCCCCCCACCCTCCCCACCTCTCCCCCCCACCCCATTGCTGTCTCCCGGGTGACTGGGGGTGGCGGTGGGGTAGCGAAGGGGGTTTATTGATGGCCACGGGGGGGGGGGGGGTGTAGCGGTTAGCGCGCTGCGCTACGAATTCCCGCTCACGGTGACCAACAATGACGATTATCAGAACTGGTTCTGGGCCTCCCCTAGATCGACTCAGCCTCGAATGAGTACCTGGTGCGGTGTGTAAACAGCGCCACTCGGGGGAGACAAAGGCGGCCGGGCGTGGTGCTGAACCACCCACCCTCCTCGTGTGCCGTGTCGGCCTTCATAGGTGCTCGCTAACAGCACTTGCCCCAACAGTCTGTTGAGGCTATACGGGAGATCTTTGTCTTTGTCTGGGGGCTTTAATTGCGGCCGCGTATTGCGCGGGGGTAATGTCCCCTCTCCGTTAGAAGCGAGCGCGCGCGTGCGCGCGCTCGCGCCTCTACAAATCATCTGCTGGTGGGAGATTGCTCTTATTGTGATGCTAATAGCGAGCAGACTTAATGGTGGTGGGGTGGGAGGGACGAGAGAGGGAGAGAGGGAGGGAGGGGCTGGGAGGCGGTAGCGAGGCATGGAATGGGGAGCAACGTGGATGGAGCTCTCTAGCTCCATGCACCCCCCCCCCCCACCACAAACTAGCCCGACTATCCCCAAGCCCAGCTCGTCTGTCGACAGAGGAGCGCACCGGCCCTCGTTTACGGTCATCCTGCGCCAGCATCAGCGCTACTGATGGGGCGAGGTGCGCGTACTCGGAGTGGGGGGGGGGGGGGTAACAGAATTAACGACTCGATAGTAAATGAAATAAAAGGCACCGATAATTAATGAACCACGGGCACGCGCACGCGGCCGCTTGACAAACAAGCTGCTCGCAGCTTAATGAGACGCCCCCCTCCCGCCGCTGGTAATTATGATGGACCAACACGGGAGGTGTGTGTACAGGTGTGCGTACAGGCGCGCGTTCAGGTGCGAGGGGTTAGCGCGCTGCGCTACGAAGCCGGCGGCCAGAGGTTCGATTCCCGCTCACGGTCAACACCCAGGGACGATTAATTCTGAGTCGGTCCTGGGCGTCCCCGAGGTCGATTCAGCCTCCAATGAGTGCCCGGTGCGGTGTAAACATCACCACTGGAGAGACAAAGGCGGTCGAACATGGTGCTGGCCACCCACTTCTTCGTGTGCCGTGCCGGTCTTCATAGGTGCTCGCTAACAGCACTTGCCCCGATAGTCTGTTGAGGCTATAGGGGGCATCTTTGTCTTTGTGTGTATACACACATGCACCTGTGTGTCTGGGCAGTGCTCCGATGGGCGACCACGGTGCATAACCGGCTGCTATAGGCTTCGGGGGCGAGCTCTTAGGCAGCATTGACGTCGCTCTCACGTGCAAGTACATTACTGTGCAGGGGGGTCCAGATGTCCTGTGACCTCCCCCCCCCCCCCCCCCCACAATTATTTTTCCCTTTGCTTATTCATTTCTCTTGTCACCCCCATTGGTATGCACAATTAATGCGCTTTAGAGGCTTAAATGGGGCGTCACAAGACATCCCGACCACCCTGTACAATGCGTTTGCCATGAGCAGCAACACTCCTATCGTGTCTATGAGCAGCAGCAGCAGTAGCACATCTCCGTGTCTGTGAGCAGCAGTAGCAGGAGCACATCTCCGTGTCTGTGAGCAGCAGTAGCAGGAGCACATCTCCGTGTCTGTGAGCAGCAGTAGCAGGAGCACATCTCCGTGTCTGTGAGCAGCAGTAGCACATCTCCGTGTCTGTGAGCAGCAGTAGCAGGAGCACATCTCCGTGACTGTGAGCAGCAGTAGCACATCTCCGTGTCTGTGAGCAGCAGGAGCAGTAGCACATCTCCGTGTCTGTGAGCAGCAGGAGCAGGAGCACATCTCCGTGTCTGTGAGCAGCATCAGTGTGTCATTACCCCCCCTCCCCCCCGCATTGGTCCCAGCCTGCACGCAATGTTCTCGGCGTGACCGCGGTTCCCATTAATTTCTACAAAAGCGCCGGGGTTTGACGATCGCGTCAGTGTCGAGAGCGGACACCGCCATCCCAGCCCCGATCTCAACACGAGCAGCAACCACCACGATGAAGACTCAGAGGGCGAAGTTGATTTCGGAACAAAAGTAGTCGGGGTGGTGGGGGGGGGGTGCGGGGTGGGGGGAGGTGGGGGGGGAGGGTGCGGGGTGGGGGGAGGTGGGGGGGTAGGGGTGGGGGGAGGTGGGGGGAGGTGGGGGGCGGTGTTAAATTGTCTCAAGGTGAGTGGCGACTTGTGACACTCTCCGCATACCTGTGCTCACGCACGATTACAACCTCAACCGGCTAACCATAAGCCGCGAAAGCCAAATGTTGATACCTGAACGGAGACCTCGCCTGGGCGAGATCGCTCCCCCCCATCCACCCCCCCCCCCATCTGATCTCGCCCTGGCCACTTTTCCACATCTTATCAGCCCCCCCAAAATAGCCACCTCCCCCCCCCCACCCCCCCGAGTCTTTTCTCTATCCCCGCGAGCCCGGTCTCGCCCCCCTCCGGCCCCCCACTCCCCGGCCCCCCACTCCCCGTCTCTCCACTTCACCAAATTCTTCGCCCCGACCCCAAGATACCCAAATCACACCCCTCCCCAACCCCCTCACGTCCCCGGAGCCATTAGCGCTATTATTTATTGCTCCACGCTAGATGGAGTCTAATGAAATCAGTTTTAATGGAAATGCTAAATTGCCAAAGAGATAATGAAACCTGTAGCCCGCTCTTTGATTAAGGACAATTGTTTTGAGTTAAATAGAGATGACATCATCGGTTCCTGGCCGCCATGCACGAGGTTGGAGGCGCCCCCCCATCCCGAGCTGCCCCCCCCCCCGCTGCCCCCCCCCTGCCCCCCATCCCCCGCGCCCCCCCCCCTGCCCCCAGCGGAGAGAGACTGTCGACTGAGCGAGGATGAGAAGAGGGTTCAACGAGAGGAGGAGACGTGGCTGGAGATCCTTCCTCGCCGAGAGACGCACTTTCGCGTTAGACACTAAGACGGTTGGCCACGTACGGTGCGAAAGAAGTTCAGCATACATACGTAAAGTTCTCCCTTATAGCCTCTACAATTGGTTGTTGGCGAGTAGTACCTATGAAGGTGCGATAGGGTGCGTGTGGGGAGTGGTGGTGTAGCGGTTAGCGCGCTGCTCTTCCGGGTTCGATTCCCGCTCACGGACAACCCCGGTGACGATTATCTGAACCGGTCCTGGGCCTCCCCTAGGTCGACTCAGCCTCAAATGAGTACCCGGTGCGGTGTGTAAACATCGCCACTGGGGAGACAAAGGCGACTGGGCGTGGTGCTGGCCACCCACCCCCTCGTGTGCCGTGCCGGCCTTCATAGGTGCTCGCTAACAGCACTTGACCCTACAATCTGTTACATACTATACGGGTGATCTTTATCTTTGTGTGTGTGTGGACAGCAATGACCGCCTTTGTCTCCCCAATGTTGATGCACCAGTTACTCATTTCAGGCCGAGTCGAGCTACGGGAGGCTCCGGGGAGGGAGAGTGGGTTCGCAGCGCAGTGAGCTAATCACTGCGCCACCGCTCCCCGTGCGATCTCTCGCTCACAAAGACAAAGATCCCCCATATAGCCTTAACAGACTGTTGGGGCAAGTGCTATTAGCGAGCACCTATGAACGGCACACGAGGGGGTGGGTGGCCAGCACCATGCTAGACTGCCTTTGTCTCCCCAGTGGCGATGTTTTAACACACCGCACCAGGTACTCATTTGAGGCTGAGTTGAACTAGGGGAGATAATTGGCACCGGTGTTGGCCGTGAGCGGGAATCGAACTCGGGTCGCCGGGTTTGTAGCGCTAACCGCTACACCACCGCTCTCTCACACACATACACGCGTGTCCACACACGCGCACACACACACACACGCGTACACACACAAGACAAACACAAAGATCCCCCGTATAGCCTGAACAGACTTGGGGTAAGTGCTGTTAGCGAGCACCTGCACACACACACACACGCGTGACCACACGCACACGGTGTGCGTGTGTGTGTGTGGACAAGCGCCATCCCGGGCATACACCCCACCGGTCTCATTAAATCGGCCGCGTTGGTTGGCATCGCCTCCCCCTTCAGTTCTGTTGAGCAATCTGCGGGCCATCTGGAGGTTGTGCGCCGTCTCCCACAAGGAACAAACACAAAGCACTCACCGGACTCACCACCCCACGCGTCTCACGTTTGAATGGACACCACACACACACAAGACAAAGATCCAACCCCCCTCGTTTCGCCTGAACAGACTGTTCGGTGCACGCGCAGTTAGCGAGCAGCACCACCCATGGAGATGCGATGCGGCGTTGGTGGCCAGCAATCACGGCCGGGGCCGCCTTTGTCTCCCCAGCGTCGATGTTTGACCACGCACCGCATCGGGTGCTCATTGGAGAGCCCGAATCGATCGAGGGGAGGCCCAGGACCGGTTCAGACAATCGTCACGTGGTGTTGGTGGCAGGGATCGGGGGGAATCGAACTTGCACGCACACGAGTACACAACGACAACAACAACAACAACCTCCATTCTCCACTAACTAGCGAGGACGTCACCACGACGCTTGTGCCAGGCTAGGTGCATTCAGAGGCACGCACATCAACAGACCACCGCGCACAGGGTGGGCCCGGAGCACCTATGGATGGTAAGCCAATTTATTTATTGATATGGCCAATGACAATTAATTACGTGATGCCCCACTGATTTCAAATGGTTAAACGTTTAATTCGCCGTCATTGGATCATTGGCAGCGCGGCGAGGTCAGCGTGCGGTGGGAATTCTCGGTGCTTTGCCAATCCACTGCTGGATGAATGCCTCCCAAAATCAGAGGTCGTTCGTTTGACCATACTTCGCCACTGCGGTCAATGCGGGTTGTTGAAGGGGCGCGGGGTAAAGTAGGGGTGTGGTTAGTATGGTGGGGGGGGGGGTACAAGGCCGGTTCAGACATCACTCGCCACTGACGTTATCAGAATCAGAATATGAATTTATACTGGTGGAATCCGATGAGCTTTAAAACTCGTATTCACAGAAGTCCATAACATCGACTAATTCACACCATCGGGGCGCGCCCGTAACCACTCACCGCGTCGCCTATTCACCCCTCCCTCCCTTCCTCCCTCCCAGTGTTTTATACAATTGTAAAACATACATACCCTACACACACACATAGTGTATGTGTTTAGTCATGCGTGTTCTGTTTGTGTTGCATTTAGTTCGATTGTCTGTGTGAGCGCTGGATCTTAGCAGCGGTGCTGCTTCGCCGCAACCACCGCGCATGTCGACCATTTCCAGATCCCCCATTCTCACCCACCCCCCTCCCAGCCCACCTCCAACCCCCACAGCTTTAACAATAATAATAACAACATTGGCGCGTGTTTACGGCTGCGGGAAAGAGGGGACTTAACTGGGAAGAGCGAGCGAGCGAGCGGGGGTCTGAGAACACATCATCATCATAAACTCCCACCCCCCCTCCGTGAGTGAGAGGGGAGTGAGAGAGAGGAGAGAGTGGGGAGTGAGAGGGGAGTGGGAGAGTCACCGTTCTGCGCTCATTTCGGTAATCAAATGTTCCATCATAATTGATGCGACCGGCCTCGAGCCTCGAGCCACCGCAGATTGCACGGGGGGGGGGGTGAGGTGGAGATGGGGGGGGCAGTTGTTTGTGGTTTGTGTGTGAGCGCCAACACACACACACACTGCACGGCGCGCAGTTTGTCATAATGCAAAGTAAATTCACCTGCGGGTGGCCAAAGCGATTTTCACCAAAACTGGATTAGCTGGAAATTCCTTCCTTTGCGGTTTGAGACGCGAGCTGTATTTGGATTTTTATTATTATCCCCCCCACCACGTCCCTACCCCCCATCCCTCTCTCGTATATATGTTATCGCTCCTTAAGCGCACGCTTCCCCGAATGTACACGGGTCCCGCAGTGAGGTTCCGAGGGAGAAATGGAATAGAAAAATGTCCCATGGCGACGGGCAAGCGGGAAGGAGAGGGTGGGGAGGAGAGGGTGGGGAGGAGAGGGTGGGGAGGAGAGGGTGGGGGGGAGAGGGTGGGGGATGTGGGGAGAGGGTGTGGGGTGTGGGGAGAGGGTGTGGGGTGTGGGGAGAGGGTGGGGGGGTGTGGGGAGAGGGGTGGGGTGTGTGGGGAGAGGGTGGGGGGTGGGGGGAGAGGGTGGGGGTGGGGGGTGGGGGGGAGAGGGTGGGGGTGGGGGGTGGGGGGAGAGGGTGGGGGGTGGGGGGGTGGGGGGAGAGGGTGGGGGTGGGGGGTGGGGGGAGAGGGTGGGGTGGGGGGTGGGGGGAGAGGGTGGGGGGTGGGGGGTGGGGGGAGAGGGTGGGGGTGGGGGGTGGGGGGGAGAGGGTGGGGGGTGGGGGTGGGGGGGTGGGGGGAGAGGGTGGGGGTGGGGGGAGAGGGTGGGGGTGGGGGCAGAGGGTGGGGGTGGGGGGTGGTGGCAGAGGGTGTGGGGTGTGGGGAGAGGGTGGGGGGTGTGGGGAGAGGGTGGGGGGGTGTGGGGAGAGGGTGGGGGGGAGAGGGTGGGGGGTGGGGGGAGAGGGTGGGGGGTGGGGGGGTGGGGGGAGAGGGTGGGGGTGGGGGTGGGGGGAGGTGGGTGGGGGAGAGGGTGGGGAGGTGGGGGGTGGGGGGAGAGGGTGGGGGGTGGGGGGAGAGGGTGGGGGGTGGGGGGAGAGGGTGGGGGGGTGGGGGGAGAGGGTGGGGGGGAGAGGGTGGGGGGAGAGGGTGGGGGGGAGAGGGTGGGGGGGAGAGGGTGGGGGGGAGAGGGTGGGGGGGTGAGGTGGGTGGAGGGTGTGGGGGGGGGGGAGAGGGTGGGGGGTGGGGGGGGAGAGGGTGGGGGGTGGGGGGGGAGAGGGTGGGGGGTGGGGGGGAGAGGGTGGGGGGTGGGGGGGGAGAGGGTGGGGGGTGGGGGGGGAGAGGGTGGGGGGTGGGGGGAGAGGGTGGGGGGTGGGGGGGGAGAGGGTGGGGGGTGGGGGGGGAGAGGGTGGGGGGTGGGGGGGGAGAGGGTGGGGGGGGAGAGGGTGGGGGGTGGGGGCGAGAGAGTGGGTGGGTGGGTGGGGGGAGAGGGTGGGGTGGGTGGGGGGGAGAGGGTGGGTGGGTGGGTGGGAGAGGGTGGGTGGGTGGGGGGGAGAGGGTGGGTGGGTGGGGGGGAGAGGGTGGGTGGGTGGGTGGGGGGGAGAGGGTGGGTGGGTGGGGGGGAGAGGGTGGGTGGGTGGGTGGGTGGGGGGGAGAGGGTGGGTGGGTGGGTGGGTGGGGGGGAGAGGGTGGGTGGGTGGGGGGGAGAGGGTGGGTGGGTGAGTGGGGGGGAGAGGGTTGGTGGGTGAGTGGGGGGGAGAGGGTGGGTGGGTGGGTGAGTGGGGGGGAGAGGGTGGGTGGGTGGGTGAGTGGGGGGGAGAGGGTGGGGGGGAGAGGGTGGGTGGGTGGGTGGGGGGGAGAGGGTGGGTGGGTGGGTGGGTGGGGGGGAGAGGGTGGGTGTGGGGGAGAGGGTGGGTGGGTGAGTGGGGGGGAGAGATGGTGGGGGAGGTGGGGGGAGGTGGGGGGAGGTTTAGGGGAGGTGGGGGGAGGTGGGGGAGGTTTAGGGGAGGTGGGGGGAGGTGGGGGAGGTTTAGGGGAGGTGGGGGGAGGTGGGGGGAGGTTTAGGGGAGGCGGGGGGAGGTTTAGGGGGGGTAGGCGAGGGGAGGGCGTTTGGGAACAGGGTGATAATGCGGTGTTATTTTTTTTGTACTTAGAAATTGACGCATTCGTCAATACCACTGTGTGCGCGTTGGCCAACATAATAGGCGACGTTTCGGGCAATGGCCCTTCATAGCACATACATGCTGCGCTTTGAATGTAATAATGTTTCTTTCAAGGCAGCGTCATTGACGAACGTGGTGAGATTATTTGCGACGTAAATAACGTGGCTATGAAGAAGGGCAATTGCCCGAACCGTACAACAGCACACATATAGACTAGATCACGTGTTTAACGTTACAGCAGCACACCTATTCACCTGTACAGCAGCAGCAGCAGCACACCTGTTCACCCGTCACAGTTGACAGCCCTTTGTCTACCCACTGCTGGATGAAATCCGCCTCCACCCCCGTAACCACGCACACCGCAGGGCAGCGGAGCGCGGTCTCGGCTCTGTGAGCGAGCGAGTGAGTGATCCCCCCCCCCTAGGGATGGATGGGGGGGTGGCTGGCTGGGAGGGGGGGTTGGGAGGGGTGCTACCGATGGGCATTTAAACGGCCTCGTCTGTTGTGGATGCAGAAAATCCATAGAGAGAGAGAGAGGGAGCGAGAGAGAGAGAGAAAAAACGAGCGGGAATTTCTCATTGCGAGTCCGACTGCCGCGGATGCTTAAGCGAGACCCACGGCCGCATCTATTGACACAAGCGGACATCGCTCGCCTCTGCGTCCAGTCGCAGGTTTAGCGAACGACCCCGAGGGAATGGAATGAACGATGCGCGGAGCGGCGGGGGGTGGTGCAATCGGCCACTGCCGTGACCACCACCATCACAACCGCCATCATCAGCTCCACCGTGACGATTACCAGCACACCACCATCATCCACTCATCATCCACACTGCAGGTCACAGCGACTCGCTCACCAACCCACCCAAGTACGCGTTCGCTCACCCACTCATTCACCTACTCATTCGCCTACTTACTCATGCACTCACCCATTAATTCACCTACTGAATCACTTATCCTATCACTCCACCCACCCACTCAAGCATGCGCTCATCCACTTGTTCACCTACTCAATCACTCATCCTATCACTCACTCACCCATTCACCCATTCATTCACCTACTCAATCACTCATCCTATCACTCACTCACCTACTCACCCATTCATTCACCTACTCAATCACTCATCCGATCACTCACTCACCCACTCACCCATTCATTCACCTACTCAATCACTCATCCGATCACTCACTCACCCACTCACCCATTCATTCACCTACTCAATCACTAATCCTATCACTCACTCATTCATTCACCAACTCAATCACGAATCCTATCACTCACCCACCCATGCATTCACCGACTCGCTCAACCACTCTGTCACTTACCCGCCCACTCACCCGCCACTCACCCGCCCACTCACCCGCCTGCTCACCACATTCCTCTTCCCTCGCACCGCTCCACTTTGGAATTCTCTCTCCCATCGTCTCCTCTCCAAAACCTATACAACAATAACCTCGTCCACTTCTAGACGCGTGCTACACTCCTTACACATATTACGACTGCGACGGTGCTGCTTGTTAATGGCCGCTTGAGGTTTCTTTTTCAGGCCTTCAGGCCCTGCCCTCAGTAACTGTGCAAAAAAAATACTGTACTATCAATAACCATAACAACCATGATCGCGACCATCATTGATACCATCAACGATACCATCATCGATACCATCATCGATACCATCATCGATACCATCATCACTACCATCACAACTGCGATCACCCCTTCCAACCCCGGTACCTTCACCACAACCACGGCTACCACCGCTCACCTTCACATACCTCACATTTAGGGCTAAGTTGACCGAGGAGCAGGCCTGTCCATACGTGGGCCCCCCGGCGCCTTCAAACTAAACCGTGACGTCGAAGCGCGCCCCCCCCCCAAAACGCGGGGCCCGGGGCAGTTTGCACCGATTCGCCATACCCCAAGGTTCGGCTGTGCCTAGGAGAGACCATCCCTGGGTACGGAGATCCGACTCACTCCCGTGTCCGCTCGCTCGCTCGCTCGCTCGCACCCTCAATCGCTCGCTCGCTCCCAATGCAGCAGCACAGGTGTCTCGTCACCTATCTCGCGACCGCATCGGGGGGCTACAGTGACCACACCTTTGTCCAGGTAGCACCACTTCTGTTGGGGTCCCCAAAGAGCGATGTCATCGGTTTCCATGGTCATCATAGAATGACCGACACATTTGTCTCGGTGAACGCACCTGTGTTTGAGGGTCATCACAGCGTGACCGCACCTGCATCAGAGTAATGAGCACACCTTTGTCCAGGTGACCTCTAACCTGTGTTAGGGCCATCATCATCACCACCGCGTGACCTCACCTGTACCAATGGTCATCACAGCGTAACCTCACCTGCATCAGAGTCATGGCCAAACCTTTGTCCAGGTGACCTCTAACCTCTGTTTCCGGGCCATCATCATCACCACCGCGTGACCTCGCCTGTACCAAGGATCATCACAGCGTGACCGACACCCTGTGTCCAGGTGAGCACAGCTGTATCAGGGGTCGTCGTGGTCGTGAGGGTGCCCAACCCACACCAGGTGAGCTCCATGCGCTGTCTCACCTGTGCTCCTCCGAGTACTGGAAGACGTCAGAGCCGTTCCGGAGCCAGCGGTACTGCATGGGGAGGCTCCCGTCGGCCAGGCACGTGAGCACCAATCGGTTCCCCTCCAGCTGCGTCTGCGTGCGGGGGGCATCACGGCGAAACGAGGGGGGGCCTTCATCTGTTGGGGGATGGGTGGAGGAGTGGAGGGGGGAGGGGTGGGCGGGGGGGGGGCAGAGGTGTGGGCGGAGCGTTAGAGTGATAGGGATGATTGACAGGTCCCATGATGTAGATGATTGACAGGTTGAGAGAGGTTGAGGCGCTGGCGGGTGCCGGGTTGTGTGTGCGGTGGCTACGCTGCACACAACACAGCGACACAGTGCACCACACACAACACAGCGACACGCCAAACCACCAGAGATCGACAGAGCAGTGGCAGGAGGGGGTCACGGTCGAGAGATTTATGATGAAAGACTTACAGCGCGAGGTCACGGTTAAATAAAGAATAATAATGGCACGAGGTCAAAGCGAGAGGTCACGCTAGAGGTCACGCTAGAGGTCACGGCGGTATGAAACGTCTCGTACGGCTCCGTGCACACCCATTGGCGACGCGAGATGATCACAGCAGGGCGGGATGTGTGTGTGTGGGGGGGGGGGGATTGCACGCGCACGTTCAGAGACACAAACACACGAAAGACAAAGATACCCCGTGTAGTCTCGGCAGATCGTCGGCGGGGAAAGTGCCGACAAAGACAAAGATCCCCCGTATAACCTTCACAGACTGTAGGGGCAAGTGCTGTTAGCGAGCACCTATGAAGGCTGGAACGGTACGCGAGAGGGTGGGTGGCCAGCACCACGGTCGATCGCCTTTGTCTCCCCAGTGGCGATTTTTACACAGCGCACTGGGAAGGCCCAACACAGGCTCAGATAATCGTCACTGATGTTGGTGGCCATGAGCGGGTATCCAACTCGGCTGAACCGGGTTCGTAGTGCGGTGCGCTAACCACTGCACCACCGCTCTCATAGTGCAGCCACTACTACACACATACAGACCACGCACGCATTTACAAATCACTCAGAATCTCGCTCACACACACACACGCACGAACGCACAGGCACACCGACACCATCTGTGTTAAGAGGTTTGTTCTATTGAATAAACATATTCCCTGCGCCTTCTCTGGAGCAGATAAATCTCCAAAATGTCACATCGTAACAAACAAAAAACACACAAGCACATTAACTAAACAAAACTCCTCGAAATAAATACACTCATACATAATAGATATTAACTACGGAGTAGAGCCACTGCGTAGTAGTTAGCGCCTATGACCCCCCTGTCGCACTGAGTTTGATTTACGGGCACGGCGAACACCAAGTGGCCGACTGATCTCCAGCACTGGTCCTGCATCGTCATTCACGCACGGACCACCAATGTGGTGAAGTATGGCCCAACAACCTCCACCTTGGAGAGGGGGGGGGGGGTCAGATTCTGTGCATGGGGGAGGGGTCAGCTTCTCGTTTTGACGACAGGTCACTTCCATTAGACGTTTCGAGATGGATGCGGATCTGAACGCGAGGCCGCTGCGACTGAGCGGTCCTGGCGAGGCTGCCACATTTACTGACGGCCGACGGAGCGTTCCTGACCTGTCGGACAGAATGACGGAGAGAATCGATGCACCCCGCCAACTCAACCCAGAGCAACTGGGGTTGGTGGATCATGTAGGTACAGAGGCCAACACCGCGTGGCACGGAGATGCACACACCACGTGACACCAACATGCCGACACCACGTGGGACAGAGAGCCACACACCACGTGACACCAACATGCCTACACCACGTGGAACAGAGAGCCACACACCACGTGACACCAACATGCCTACACGACGTGGTACGGAGATGCACACACCACGTGATGCGGAGATACAAAACCACGTGGTACGGAGATGCACACACCACGTGATATGGAGATACAAAACCACGTGGTACGGAGATGTACACCACGTGGGGCATCACGCCACGCCGCTCCCCACGCCGCTCTTCAGCCGTGACGAACAGAGGAGATTGTGAATAAAACATCCCAACGGCTCTCTGGGAAAAATAATCAAAATCCAATTTGCGTGGCTTTTTCCCCGCAGAGAGGCGGTGGTGATCGGCCGAGGCCTCAAGCGAGGACCCAGAATTTATCAGCTCGTCCTCCTCCCTCCCACCTCCACCACCGTTTCTCCCCCCACCACCCTTTACCATCACCACCACAATTACTACAACCACTTATACCTACATCGGTACCACCAATATCACCACTACCCGCAACGAAAATCTTGACCATCGTCTTCATCAACAACGCCGCTAAATCCACCACCATCACTACCACCACTGTTAACGATACGTTACACCACAATCATTACCGCCGCCAATGCCAACAACTGCAACTTTGTGGCCATGCGCCACTAAGTTTGCGGTGACGTCACCACGGCGGGTGTGCCAGGCCAGGTGCACTCCGAGGCCACGTGGAGTGCCCAAGGCTCGCTGCTGGGATAGACCCAGGTGCCACGGGCTTGACTGGAACGCGATGATTGGAACCGAGGCACCAGCTGCGTGCTCCCAACTCCGCCAACTTGCGGCGCTTGAGCCACCCGGCGTCTCCGCTCGTCGCCGTGAGCGCGCCGCTCCCCTGCAATCACGAACTCTGACATTGCAGTGAAAATCGCGAACGGATAGGGTGGAGTGGCACCCCCCCCCCCCCCCACGACTCAACTTGACCCCCGGTTCCGTGAGGTCCAAACGCCTCCTCTCCCGCGTAGGAAAAACAAGCGCAAAAGGGCGGCGTGCCGGGGCGAGCTTAAATCGGTATGCGGGGCGCAACGAATGCGCTCGGCGTGTTTAGGCCGATGTAATGATTTTTTTTGACATTCAATTTTTTTTCAAGTCTGTCAGGAATTGACAAAACTGTTGACACGTGGCCGACTGCCGCTGAGCGATGGCGATGGCGGCAGTGGTGGTGGTGACAAAGAGGAGCGCGCGTTGATTCGCAGAGACACACGCACACACACAGGCACACACACAGGCACGCGCGTGTGTGTGTGCGTGTGCGTGTCGATCGGCGGTAGTGTAGTGGTTAGCGCTACGAACCCGGCGACCCGGGTTCGATTCCCGCTCACGGCCAACACCCAGTGACGATTATCTGAACCGATCCTCGGCCTCCCCTAGGTCGACTCAGCCTCAAACGAGTACCTGGTGAGGTGTGTAAAAACATCGCCACTGGGGAGACAAAGGCGGCCGGGCGTGGTGTTGGCCACCTACCCCCTCGTGTGCCGTGCCGGCCTTCATAGGGGTTTGCTAACAGCACTTGCCCCAATAGTCTGTTAAGGCTATACGGGGGATCTTTGTCTTTGTCGATCGGCGGACAAAGACGGAGGGAAAAATCAGGCAAAGTGCAACTTTGCCTTTCGACCCGAGGGACCAGCCGATTTAAACAACAACAAACAATAGCAACAATAACAACATGCAGACAAAGTTTTGTTTAAAGTTACAATAAAGTTCACGACACAGGCGCGTCGACGGAGTTTCCTTCCATACACAGAAGCATCAAAACATCACAGAAGCATCACAACATCACAGGGGCATCGCTACTGGAGGGGGGGGGGGCAGTGGGGGGCGGGTGAGAAGTGGGGGGCTCTGTGTGTTGTCTTGGTGTGGTCTGGGACTGTGTTGTTGTTCTGTATGTGTGTGGGACTTATTTCGCACCGTACGTATCCAACCGTGCTAATCGGAGGTGCCTGCCTTGCCCAAGCTCGCGTTTAGTGTTGAAAAAACACAATAATGCAATTTGCACGTGTACAGTATACTTTATCTATGTTGCAGATGATGGCGGTGGTGATGATGATGATGGTGTTGAGGATGTTGTTGGTGGTGTTAATGATGTTGGTGGTGGTGGTGTTGATGATGATGTTGGTGATGATGTTGGTGGTGGTGCTGATAATGTTGGTGGTGGTGGTGATGATGATGATGATATTGGTGGTGGTGTTTATGATGTTGGTGGTGTTGTTGATGATGTTGGTGATGTTGGTGATGGTGTTGATGATGTTGGTGGTGTTGTTGATGATGTTGGTGGTGTTGTTGATGATGTTGGTGGTGGTTTTAATGATGCTGTTGGTGATGATGATTTGTTGGTGGTGTTAATGATGATGTTGGTGGTGTTGAAGTGCTGCAACATTTTATGTTTTACGGGCGGCCATGTAGGAGAGGAAATAAGCGGTAAAAAAAAATTAACGCCAACAAAAAAACACAAAATCCTTCATCGAAATTAATTGCTATTTATTTGGAATGCATTTCTGCAGAAATTAATGCGTGCAATTAAGTGTGCCTGGCTAAAGCATAATATGCAAATGAGCGCTAACACATTGAACACGGGGGGGGGGCGAGGGGAGGGGGCGGAGGGGTGTGAGTGGGGGTGAGGGGGGGCTTAGAGACAGTGACACCGATCGCTGTGCCAATCGTGATGACACCACGTGGTACCCTGGGGTGACACCACGTGTTACCCTGAAGTATCACCACGTGTTGCCACTGCGTGCCACCCAGAGTTTGACTGTGCATCGATGATCGTGTCGCTCGCCGGCTGTGGATATGCGTGCCACTGAGTGTGCGAGTGAGTGGACACTGCAGCTCCTCGGTTTCCAGAGTTTCACAGGAGATATCAACCGTATCGGCTGAACAGAACTGTTGGGGCAAGTGCTGTTAGCAAGCACCTATGAAGGCCGGCGCGGCGCACGAAGGGGTGGGTGGCCAGCACCACGCCCGGACGCCTTTTTCTCCACAGTGGCGATGTTGACACACCGTACCAAGTACGCATTTGAGGCTGAGTCGACCTAGGGGAGGCCCAGGACCGGTTCAGATAATCGTCAATGGTGGTGGCCGTGAGCGGGAATTGACCTCGTGTCGCCGGGTTCGTAGCGCAGCGCGATTACCGCTACATTACCGCTCCCCACACACACACGCACAGGCATAGGCATCATCTGACACCCACGGTATCGCCTAACATCGCTGATTGAGCAAGCGCTCTTCTCGAGCTCGTCTTCAGACCACCACTGCCCACGTGGTGTCGGTGTGGCCAGCACCGCACCCTTAACTGAGGTTCACACCTCGGCACCAGGCCACCGAGGGCTCAGTCGATCTCCAGGGGAAGCACACAACTGGCTCAGATCCCACTGACGATGGCAGCCGTAGCTGGGAGCCGAACTCGGGCCAGCAGGTTCATGTATCCCTGACACGAGAGCCGTTTAACAGTCTGTTGGGGTAAGTGCTGTGAGCGAGCACCTACGAAGGCAGGCACAGCGCACGTGGAGGAAGGGTGGTCAGTGTTGATGTTTCTCACACACATGCACAAGATTATGATTTGTAAGGCTGAGTCGACCTAGGGGAGACCCGTTTAGATGTTCGTGAGCGGGAATCGAATTCGTGCTCGACGGGGTTTCGTAGCGCAGTGCGCTAGCCGCTATCCCACCGCTCCCACCACACCAACTCTCTCACACGCACACACACAATATGCTCACGCACGCAAACCCACACGCGCAGATTCACGGATATGAAATGAACCACATTTAGCGAAAAATGTAAGAAAAAAAGATACTCATTTAAAAATGTTGCTTTCGCTCTAGCGAGCTCATTTGAATATAGGGTTATTGTTATATATATGTATATTTTTAAGAACTGCTGATGCAGAAACCATTTCGCAATCGTCAATAAAATCGCAGAGTCTTTCGCGAGGAGGGGAGGGGCACCGCCCCGGGACCACGCGCGCGCGCGAGAGGGGGGGGGGTACTCAATGAGTCGCCCGTCCGCAACTGCGTCCGGCCCGAGGCTCCACCAAGTCGCAAATCAGGAAGGGAGGCGAGGAGGCGAAGCCGGGGAGGGGAGGGGGGCGAGAAAGGGAGGTAGGGGATGGAGAGGAGGGGGGGGGCTGGGTGGGGGAATTTAGGGGGAGGGGGTGTAGGGGGAGGGGCTAGAGATGAGGGGGAGGTGCTGGAGAGGAGGGGGATGGGCTGGAGAGGAGGGCGAGGGGATGGAGAAGAGGGGGGGGGGCTAGGCGGGGGGATTTAGGGGGAGGGAGTGGAGGGGGAGGGGGTAAAGAAGAGTGGATGGAGAGGAGGGGGGGGGCTAGGCGGGGGGATTTAGAGGGAGGGAGTGGAGGGGGAGGGGGTAAAGAAGAGGGGATGGAGAGGAGGGGGGGGGCTAGGCGGGGGGATTTAGAGGGAGGGAGTGGAGGCCGAGGGGGTAAAGAGGAGGGGATGGAAAGGAGGGCGTTGAGATGGGGGGGGCTGGTTGGGGGGAGCGAGCGACAGATCGAATAGCGGGGGGGGGGTCTGTTTGGGGGGGGGGGAGAAAAAGGGTCTAGGGCATCGGTCTCGTATCCAGGGCGATTTTGTTTTCACTGTTGCAGCTACAGCTGCAGCAGCAGCAGCTGTAGCTGCGAACGGGTAGAGGAGTTGGAGAAAAGGACATTAGCGCTGATCGATGCAGTAGATGATGGATATTGATGGGCGTCCTGAGCTGGAATTGAACACGAGATTCAGACGCATTTGTTTGTGTAACCTTTTTCTGGGGTCCTAACGACAGCGAACGGTTGGGGGGGGGAGGGGGGTTGGGATTTTTTTCCTTCTTTCTTTCTTCTCTGATTGGATTTTTTGCAAAATGTTAACGCGAAGCAATTTACACAGCCACACACTCGCGTGTGCATACTGCCACACGCACACACAACAACAACAACAACAACACAAAGGCAAACAAATCGCCCTTCTACAGACTGTTGGGGAAAGTGCTGTTAGCGAGCACACACACAGGCCCTCACACCAACAAACACACAGAGACACACAGAGACACAGAGACACACACACACAGAGACACACACAGAGACAGACACACACAGAGACATACAGACACACACAGAGACAGACACACACAGGCCCTCACACCGACAAACACACAGAAACACACAGAGACACAGAGACACACACACAGACACACACACACAGAGACAGAGAGACACATACAGAGACACACACAGAGACACACACACACAGACACATACAGACACACAAACAGAGACAGACACACACACAGAGACACACACACAGAGACACACACATACAGACACACAGAGAGAGAGACGTACACACAGACACACAACAACAACAACCGCCATTCGCCACTAAGTGGCGGTGACGTCACCACGACGCCCGTGCCAGGCTATGTGCACCTTGAGGCCACGTGAAGTGTGGTACGCCCGCTGACAGGAGGTCACGGGGCAGACCCAGGTGCCACGGGTCGCGACTGACTGAGATGACCGAGATGACTGGCTGATGCACCTCCTGTGCCCCCTACTGTGCCAATTTGCTGTGCTTTATCCACCCGGCACTCCACTCGTTGTTGTGAGCGTCGCTCCTCCGCCCTCTGTTGTTGTTGGAGGGCAACTGCCTCCAACTGCCCAGCAGCGTCCTTCACGAGCCTCCTCCACAGAGGCCGATCTTGACACCGCTGGTACCAGTCATCGGCAAGTCCACTAAGCTCCACATCCTCCTGAACCACATCACTCCATCTCTTCTCTAGCCTGTGTCGCGCCCGTTTAGACCCTCGATCCGGCCGAACAAAAGCTATTTTTAGCATGCGGTGATTGGGTATGCGGGCTACATGGCCCAGCCAACGCAGCCTTGCCTGCCGGAGGAGCTCACCGATGGGACTTTGTCTAGATCTGTCGAGGATTTGTGAGCTCCTAACACAATCCAGCCTGGTTAAACCCAGGATTGATCGTAGGCAGGCCAGCCTAAATATTTCTAACCGGCGGAGAGACACACACAGACACAGAGAGACCGAGAGACACACACAAGATACAAAGATCCCCTGTATAGCCTTAACAGACTGTAGGGACAAGTGCTGTTAGCGAGCACCAATGAAGGCCGGAACGGTACACGAGGGGTGGGTGGCCAGCGCCACGCCCGACCGCCTTTGTCTCCCTATCGGCGATGTTTACAATACCGCACCAGGTACTCATACACACACAGACACACACACACACAGAGACACACAGACACACACAGCTCCACGAACACGCCACTCCTGCCTGGGTCTGGACGCGAGGCGCAGCCCGCTTCTGCGGCTCGCTCCGCGCGCAGCAGTCGCCCAGACCCCGTCGCTCGACTTCCTCATCCATCCACCCGGGCCTCCATTCATTATTTTTCTACCCATCTATCCACCCGGACCTCGTTAGCGTGGGGGTGGCACGCGGTCACGATGTGAGGGGTGTGGGGGGGGGCAGAGTTTAGCGCCTACAAGCTGTGCAAGCCAGGTCATTGATCGAGAGAGCCTCGCATCCCGTTCGTGTGTCCTTATATTTTTGGGTTGTTTCTCGATTAAGGTCGCTCGGCCGAAACGTCTACATCTATATTTAACTCTAAGTGATGGCTACGAAATGAAATACCCCCATGCTGTCTTGATAGGACTGTTTATGTGTGTTTGAGTGGGTGTGTATGTATATATGTATTCACGTACGTGAGCGTGCGGGTATTTGTTGTGTATTTAGTGGCGAGCGAGTCGCTCTACAAACTCGGCGACCCCGGTTCGATTCCCGCTCACGGTCATCAATCAGTGACCGACATCCGAATCTGTCCGGGACCTCCCCTATAGGTCGACTCAGCCTTCAAACGAGTACCTCATGCGGAGTGGGAACATCAGCACCCACTCACCCATCCACACACTCCCTCCTAGTGCACCGTAGCTCGCTAACAGCACTTGCCCCAACAGTCTGTGAAAGGCTATACGGGGGGATCTTTGTCTTCTGTGTGTGTGTGAGAGAGAGAGAGAGAGCGTTGATTCGTGTTGTATTGAGTGAGCGAGTAGTCAGGACTGCACTAACGCCGTCTCGCTGGGGATATGCGATCCACCTCTTAGCACACACACGCAAAAAAAACGACACCGTGAATATTTAATGCCAATTCTTAGCACGACCTCCGCCCACGTGGCCGCTTTATGGATTTAAAAGTCCCCATAAATAGACGCTGGTGCCACGGGAAGGCGGCAAGGGATCCTCGGCTGAGCCTTAAGGGCTCCCTCTTGCCAGCAAGGGGGTTCTTCTTCGTGCTCCTGGCGTTCCTCTCTCACGCTCCGACGAAAAAAGGGGGAGATTGCCCGAAACGTCGGCTCGGGCAACCTGTTGCACAACACGCGGACTGATTGTCCGGCGGGTGTGTGGCAGTGAGGGCCGCGCGTTGTAGAAGCGATAGAAGAAAAAAGCCTTCGTTTTAACCAAATGTCACAATGCATAGGAATGTAAAGCCCATTGGTAATTCACTGCTGGATGAAGCCCCACAAGTCGGTGCGAGTTCGGAGGATGGAGAGCAGGACCGATGGGGGAAGTGAACTCAGGTCGCCGATTTGTGCAGTTACACTGGGAAACATGCATTGTGACACACAAAGACAAAGATCATCCATATAGCCTTAATAGACTGTAGGGGCAAGTGCTGTTAGCGAGCACCTATGAAGGCCGGAACGGTACACGATGGGGTGGGTGGCCAGCACCACGCCCGACCGCCTTTGTCTCCCCAGTGGCGATGTTTACACACCGCACCAGGTACTCATTTGAGGCTGAGTCGACCTAGGGGAGGCCCAAGACCAGTTCAGATAATCGTCACCGGTGTTGGCCGTTAGCGGGAATCGAACTCGGGTCGCAGGCTTCGTAGCGCAGCGTAGCGCTAACCACTACACCACCGCCCCCCCCCCACACAAACACCTCTTGTCACGCACGCACACACTCACATCACATGATTTCTCTCACACTTAAGTGACACGCGCGCGCTCTCACGGGACGCGGATGCCACGAGTCTCTCTGACGAACACAGCGGCCTCCATTCCCCCCACCCACCCACCCACCGACCCACTCCCCCACCCACCCTTCCACCCTCCCCCCCCCCACTCACCCACCGACCCACTCCCCCACCCACCCTTCCACCCCCCCCCCCGTTACTGCTCCCCGTGAGGAGCCGTGAGGAGCCGTGAGGAGCTCGCCGCCACTCGCTGGCACCCGCGGTGACGACGCAGGCGGTGCCAGTGACGTGGGAGTGCTGCTGACGGCGGCACGCGCAGTGGCACGGCGAGCATTGACACTCGGGGGGGACTAGGGGAGGGTGTTTGTTAGGGTGGAGGGTGAGTGTTTGGTGGTTGAGGGTGAGTGGTGGAGGGGGAATGGTGGAGGGTGAGTGGTGGGTGGTGGAGAGTGGAGGGTGAGTGGTGGGTGGTGGGGGTGGGTGGTGGAGGGTGAGTGGTGGAGGGTAAGTGGTGGAGGGTGGGTGGTGAAGGGTGAGTGGTGGGTGGTGGGTGGGGGGGGGTGGGTGGTGGGGGGTGAGTGGTGGAGGGTGAGTGGTGGAGGGTGAGTGGTGAAGGGTGAGTGGTGGAGGGTGGGTGGTGGAGGGTGAGTGGTGGGTGGTGAAGGGTGAGTGGTGAGTGGTGAAGGGTGTGTTTGTGGGGGGGGTGTTGGTGCGTTGTGGGATGTGGGTGGGTGGGTGTGGGGGTGAGTTTGTGCCCGCGTCGTTCTGGGCTATGAGCCATGAAACTGAGGTCCACTGCCGGCGCCACGAGACCACTTCATCAGGAGGCGCGCGTGAGCGGCATTAATCACGGCACGTTTTCTCCGCCCTGGGGGGGCGGGGGCAGTCAGAAGTGGGGGGCGGGGGGGGGGGTGCAGCAACTCCCCCGCTGTCTTTAGAAAACATCTCATTGGGAAGGAATGAGCGCCGATTCGTTTGCGCATTGCATCCAACGTCCTCGCGTTTAATTAAAACAATCAATCAGCCGCGCCGCTCCCCGCTGCCGCCTGCACCACCACCACCACCACTGCCGCTGCCGCTGCTCTCAGGTTCCTCCGTAACGCGACACCCCAAATGAACGCCATCGGCAAGGCCCCCTCCCCCACCTCCTTTCCACACACAGGGACTGTGAAGACAATTAAGAGACTGCTGAGGATTTGGGGGGGTAGTGGGGAGGGCAGAGGAGCGGCCGACCCGACTCACCCGGATGGGCCATTAATAGGATGTCCACCGCTCCTGACTGTGGGTGGCACCACCGATTGACTAAAGCCAGGAGAAAGTGGCTGTGGCTCGGGAGGGGGTGGGGGAGGGGGTGGGGGCGGGGGAGGGTGGAGGGAGATGATGGGGAGGAGGAGGGGAGGGGGGAAGGGTTTTGCGGTGGGGGTGTGGGGGGGTTGGTGGTGGGGGGCGGTCCACGTGACGTGTCCGACGAGATCTCACCGCACGGCACTGATTTCTACCCCCACCCACTGGAGGTGATGATGATGATGACGATGTTAAACAACACTGACTTGTGATTTACATGAAGCGTCCACTTCCCATACCCCACATTTCAGATGGCCGTCATCGGTGTCGGTGGCAAAGGCAAAGCACCCCCGTATAGCCTTCACAGACTGTTGGGGCAAGTGCTGCTAGCGAGCACATTTTAAGGCCGGCACGGTTACGCGAGGGGGTGGGCGGCCAGCACTACGCCCGACCGCCTTCGTCTCCCCATGTACTAATGTTTAAACACCCCACTGGATACTCATTTTTGGCTGAGTCGACTTATCTGAGGTCCAGGACCGGTTCAGATAATCGTCACTGGCGGTGGCCGTGAGCCGGAGCCGTAGTGCAGCGCGCTAACCACTGCTCCACCGCTCCCCACTGCATATACACACACACGTGCACAGCACTCGCACGCGGAGGCAGAGGGCGATCCACTTATAGATACCCCGCCGATTTCTCACGACCGTCTTGCGTTCTTCTCGACGGGCGATTTCACGCTCTCGAGAAAGCGACGGCTCGGCGGGGGGGGGGGGGTCCCGCGGAGGAGAGAGCTAAAATATTTCACGCGTGTATTATCCGAGTGAGATTGGTGGTGGTGGAGGAGGGGGGGGGGGTGTACGACGAGGCTTTGAAATATTACGCGTTGCTTCCGGTCGAGAATACCCTTCCGCGATTATTATTATTTCAGCGGGCTATCGAATACTTGACTCGCCTTTGTACGTTGTACGAATGGGTCCAGATTAACAGACGTCATCTCTGTGTGCAAACGCGAGCGTTTATGTGAGGTCGTTTTCTTAGATTGAAAACTCGTTCATTTGGAACGGCTTGTTGTTGTGTTTTAGTTTGTTGTTCTTTCCCCCCGCATCTGCGATTAGCACGCTCGGACACGTACGGTGCGAACGAAGGTCAACGTGGGTGCTGGGTACATGTCTATTGTGTGGGTACTCCCCCAGCCCCCTCCTTCCCTCTTTCCTTCAAGACACGTCCCCCCAACGTGGACGATTTGTCTGAAAGTTCAAGACGGGCTGGTTGACCTCTGAGAGCTCCTCCCGCTCACGGAGGAAAAATCAAATGCCATTAAAAGGCACGAGCCACATTGGTGCCATCGTGGCTATGCAACCCAACACTATGGACCATAGCGAAAACCGACAGAGACGCACGGAGATACATAGAGATACACAGAGATCCACAGAGGCACATCGAAGACACAGGCCACATGAGCCCGACTGTGGCCATGCAACTCAGCGATATGGAGCAAGCCAACTGCCGTCTGCGCCCCTTCGACGTAGGGGGAGCAGCAGCAGCAGCAGCAGAAGCAGCAAAGCCACGCGAACTCTACAACTCGCAAATCCCTCTGGCCGTGGCCAGCAGCAACAGCAGCAGACCTCGACGCTGAGGCCACGGCACTCCTGAACCACCTTGCTGCTGCAGCTGCACATGAGCAGCAGCAGCAGCAACAGAATTTGTAGGGGTGGGTGGAGGCTTCAGTGGCGTGAAGCGAATCACCGCAGGGCTGCCACCGCTCCCCGTTTTAGCGACGTGTCTTCTGCAAACAATAGGTATTTTTTTGGTTTAGTTAAATACTAGGTTTCACCGCAATGACAAACGCGCGCGAGAGAGGGAGTGAGCGAGAGAGGGAGCGAGAGAGTGAGCGAGAGAGTGAGCGAGAGAGTGAGCGAGAGAGTGAGCGAGAGGTGGGGGTTTACATAAAGCAAAGTTATTATTTAAAAAAAAAATTACGAAATGATGAACGAAGCAAAGTGCCGGCTACACCAACTATCTTCTTGTTTCCACTGATCGTAAAAAAAAAGAGGGAGAGAGGCAGGGAGAGACGGCGAATTCCGCCGCTTACGCAACGCGACGACTTGGCGAGTGCGAGCAGCGATGGTCGCGGGACGCGTGGAGCGGAATAACTAACGAAGTGAATCTTTCATTAGAACTAAAACATCGCTATCGTGTAGGGGAGGGAGGGAGGGGGGGCCTGGGTAATCTGTGACAGGCAATCTCCTTGCGAGCGCTGCCTATTGTACGAGATGTACCCACCTACCGACCTGCCGTACGTGCTCACGGCGGTGTGTGTGTGATGTGTGTGCGGTGTGTGAGATTCCTGCTGATGGCCAACATCGGTGACAATGATCTGAACCGGTTATGGGCCCTCTCCGAGGTTGACTGATCGTCAAATGAGCACCTGGTGCAATGGGTAGAACATCGCCACTGGGGAGACAAAGGCGGCCGGAACGTTGTGCTGGCCACCCACCCCCTCGTGTGCCGTGGCGGCCTTCATCGATACTCGCTAGCAGCACTTGCCCCAACAGTTTGTTGAGGCTATACGGGGGATCTGTGTTTGTGTGTGAGACGATATGGCAAACACCCGCCACCTGCAATCGGATTCGATGGTAATTTGTGTAAACTGTACCCTCCGCCACCCGACAGAGGTGAGCCAAGTTGCCACGTGATGGGAAAAAAATGTTCGCAAATTTACATCCGAGATTGTTTCCAGCTGCGCTCTCGTCGCGTGAAAGAGCTTCATGGCCCGGCATCCTTGAGTACTGACCCTGAAGTCAAAGTAAGTTCCGGCTCAACATTTGAGCATTGTTATAGATGAGGTGTTCAACCTCCTGTTCACAAGCCCTGTCGAGACGGTGGTGGAAATTCAACATTACTATGGCGGCGGAAGGGAGGGTCTATCTACAGAACAAGCACTGTTGATTTCCATAGAAAGTGGTAGCTATTTTATCGACCCCCCATACGGGAGATGATAGTCTGCCTGGCCAACCAACAACACACCCACTCCGCCTCAGCCGGGAGGTGAACTCGTTACCGATCTATCGCTGAGCCACCTGGCCGGCTATATATTTATATATTTAAATCACGTGACCTCCGTGAGGCCACTCCCACTCTGAGTCTCCTCCCCTCTCCCCGCCCCCTGTCAAAACACACGCCGCTCCTTCATGCAGCTGCTCACTTATGATCGCTCCTTTCTTTTCTCGTTCTTCCACTCTTCCCTCAACCTCTCATCATCATCATCACCACCAGGACCTTCTTCAGAATAGCAGAATCAAAATGCGTATTTATTCTGGAGGAATCCGATGATCTATAAATATAATTTTTTTCCCGCAGATGTTCAGTCGGGGCGGGTAAGAACGTTACCACAACAAACACGATAGGAGTGCAAAGTGTTTATGTTATGCGCTGTGAAGAAAGGTCAATGCCCGAAACGTCTCCTATTCATAATGTGTGTCCCTCCCTCCCCGCACCCCTCTTTTAAATTCACACAGCGTTATTGACGATTTGCTATATTGGAAACAGAAAATATATGCAAATCGTAGTGGGGACGGGCCTCTGAGGTTGGAGGTGGGGCTGTTTTGGGGGAGGTTGGTGGTGGTGGGGGGGTAGCCACCGGCTGATATGGACCCACATCAATTAACGTTATCTGCAGGAGAGCGACGTGGCGTTTTGAGAGGAGGCGAGGAATGCGAACGGCACGGAAGGAATGGCGTGCCGAGTTATTTCGCGGAGCGGTGAATAATTTATTGCCTATGAAATGCACCGTCATTGGGGAGTGCGCGTGTGTGTGGGGGAGCGGGAGGGATGGAGTCACATTGCGTGCCTGTGCGCGCGTGGTGGGGGAGCGGTGGTGCAGCGCTTTAGCACGCAATGCGCTGCCCGAGCCGGCAAAAATTAACCCGTAAAAACAAAGCTTTTCACTAAAAATCCTTTATATGCGTGGCATCGGTTTTATTTTATTATTCATTTCTGTTTTTCTTGAGTAAGAGTTTCATTTTGATCACATTGGTATTTTAAATTAAATATGAATTTTTTTTTTCCGAAAAAGTGGAAAATTTTGGAAACATGTTTTCACGAAAATAAATTGTCACGCACAACGAGTCTGTGTGCAAAATGTCAGCTCGATTGAATCACGGGAAGTGGGTTAAAAAAAGACCGAAAGATTTGCACGGTCGTAAGCGCGCAAGCAAGCAAGTGAACTTAATATAAAGGATAAAAAAAAGACTCAAGTTCGATTACCGCTCGCGCCCAACATCGGTGACGTTTATCGGAACCGGTCCTGGGCCTCCCTTAAGTCGACTCAGCCGCAAATGAGTTCCCGGTGTGCCGGGCGTGTTTTTTGGCCACCCACCCCCTCGTGTGCCACCGTGCCGGCCTTCTTCATAGACGCTGCTCGCGTACAGCACTTGCCCCAACAGCTTACTACAACAACCATAACTGAGGGGGGGGGGGGGTGTGGGGGGGGATCTTTGACGTGTTCGTGCGATGTGACTAAAGGAACGCGCGCACGAAAGTCGGTGACACGGCCAATCAACGCGCTGCTCCGGCGAATTCTCAACTCTCCCCCCCCCTCCCCACGGGGGTCTTTAACGTGCGCTTTAAGACAGACGCCGTTGCTCTATCGGTTAATTGCCCTCGTTAAGGCGTAGAGTGAGTAGGGTGGAGCGGTGGCGCAGTGGTTACGAAACCCGCCCCTGGCACGCGTTCGATTCGCCAGGCCACGGGGAGCATTAGTGGTGAATAATATTTGAACTTGATCCTGCCCCCCCCCCCTTGCCCCCCCGCCTCTCCCCCACCGCCACATGGCTTTAGAGTATTTGGCTGCTGTACATATTTACGTGATAAGGCCCTCTCGTTGAGCCGTCATTCGTGGGCTTTAGTTCGCTTCTGAGAAAAAAAATGAGCTCCAAGAGCTGGCTAGGGCCTTAAACATCGTTTTAGGGTCTGCGTGGAAGTTTTTAACCTCTTCACCCTACCGTGCACCGACGTCTGGGTCTAGTGGTGGTGGTGGTGAACTACGGCCAAAACAACTCCCTTAAACCAACACGAGTAGTCCATCATACACCTTCGCCCGGCAGCGGAGTGTATTGACAAAGGCTGCGAAGAAAATGAGCCACCGAAACCACGCGCTGATTTATTTAAACTAAATTATTGACGATTCGCTCGATGGCCGAGGTCAAGACGACTACGAGGCAACGGGGAGGGGGTGGGGTTGGGGGGGGCGGAGCGTGGGTGCGATGTTCATTGGGGGTGGGGGGGGGGCGTGGGGGGGGGCTCTGATTTCTAGTTCTGGCTACGTATTCGTTGTTTAATTACCTGCCAGAACTTGCGGCGTAAAAAAATAACAACTTTTCCTTTCAGCTTTCATAGACACTGACCCCTACAGCCTCAATTACCGACGGAGAAAGAGAAAAACAAAAAGCAACCGCGAGATCGCACGCGCGCTCACACGCTCACACAAACACCACGATCCTCGCGAGCGGACGCTTTGTACCGTTCGCGACAAGCACCTCTGGAGGCCGACACGGCACAACGAGAGGGTGGGTGGGTGGGTAAGTGAGCACCACGCTCGCCCGCTCGCCTTTGTCTCCCTCGTGGCGATGTTTACACATCGCACCAGGTAAATAAAAGGCCCCCCCCCCCTTGTGGAGTGACGTCACCCGCTAATTATTATGAATGGGGGGGGGAGGGGTGTCTATTTGGAGGACGTCACCTTATAATGATTACACTGGTCAACAAAAAAAAAAAATTCCGGCCTGGACTTTTGCAGCTGTTTTAGACTAATTTCAGGGTGCTGATTCCAAATCTGATCTCAGATTTGCTCTATCACATCATTTTTATGCTATCGGCATACCCAATTTCATTGATTTTACCCGAAATTAACTCTGTCACCTATGATTGCAAGTTGCTGCGAGTCAGTGACTGCTCTAGTGTTAAAATATGGTGCTGTATTTTTAGGATAGTGTGTTTATAATATCATTTTATGTAGATATCCACATTTATTTAATATTTTTCTTCTGCAGTTTTGATTGAAAATGCAATATTTCATATCTCAAAAACCTGATGAGATAGACAAAAACTGATGCCAGATTTGGAATCAGCACCCCAAAATTACCTTAAAACCGTTGGAATACCTTATGCCAGAAAAAGTGTGTTGACCAGTGTTATTAATGAGGGGGGCTGTTAGATGTGGAGTGACGTCACATGTTCATGATTATTAATGAGGGGGGGGGGTCCATGTGGAGGACGTCACCTTATTATGATTATTAATGAGGGGGGCTGGCCGACGTGGAGTGACGTCACGCGCGGGACACACAGACATTCTCGGCTCATTATGCTAGTGAATGGGTTTCCAATCTCGATGTAAAAGTGGACGGTCCCAGTGGGCTCACAACATCGCAAGGAAAGAGCGTTCCAGATGGCCGCAGAAGCGCGGCAGACAGCGCGCGATCCCGTGACCGTCTTTGTTCGATGGGCAGCCGACAAGTTGCTGCTGAGAGGATGACCGAAGTTCCCGTGATGCTCTATGCCCCTCTCCCCTCCACACCTGCGGCTCTTCACCTGCGGTGGCACGCGAAGCCCTTTCTGGGGGGGGGGGGGGGGTTAGCGAGACGTGGCCAAGTTAAACCATCAAAAAGACACAAATTAAGCAAATCTACAACGCAGCCTGTGTACTTATTAACATTCTAACATTTATTTTTTTTACGATTGCGAACCAAAGGGCTTCAAGGCCGCATTAAAGGTTAAGAACCACTGCTCCAGACCATCTCTCACCCGCCGCCGCGACAACCCCTCCCCTCCCCGCTCGCTCTAAGTTTGGCCTCATTTCCCGCTATTTCCGCCCGTGCTCGTTAGAGGCATTAATTGTGCGAACCGTGCCGACTGACGCTTCAATTAAGGCAGCTCCCATTACACCCCCCGCGAAGAGTCCCCGTCACCGGAGTCAGCTGATGGGCGGGGAGGTGGTGAGGTGTGTTCGGGGGAGCGGTAGGGGAGATGGGGGGGGGGGGGTGAGACGTGGGGGGGGGGGGATGTGGAGGGGGGGCGGCTCATAGCTCCCGGCGCTGTCGAAGCATCTTCCCGGCGCGTGGAGCTGTGGCGGTTGCGTTGGGTGTTGAACCACGCGCCGATAACGTGCCCGTGAGCAAGGTGTCGGGCAGGGTGCTGTTGGGCAGGGTGCTGTTGGGCAGGGTGCCGCTGGGCAGGGTGGCGCTGGGCAGGGTGGTGCTGGGCATGTTGACGAGCCGGGTGGCGCTGGGCAGGGTGGCGCTGGGCAGGGTGGTGCTGGGCAGGGTGGCGCTGGGCAGGGTGGCGCTGGGCAGGGTGGTGCTGGGCAGGGTGGCGCTGGGCAGGGTGGTGTTGGGCAGGGTGGCGCTGGGCAGGGTGGCGCTGGGCAGGGTGGCGCTGGGCAGGGTGGCGCTAGGCAGGGTGGTGCTTGGCAGGGTGGTGCTGGGCATGTTGACGAGCCGGGTGGCGCTGGGCAGGGTGGCGTTGGGCAGGGTGGTGCTGGGCAGGGTGGCGCTGGGCAGGGTGGCGCTGGGCAGGGTGGTGCTGGGCAGGGTGGCGCTGGGCAGGGTGGTGTTGGGCAGGGTGGCGCTGGGCAGGGTGGCGCTGGGCAGGGTGGCGCTGGGCAGGGTGGCGCTGGGCAGGGTGGCGCTAGGCAGGGTGGTGCTTGGCAGGGTGGTGCTGGGCAGGGTGGCGCTGGGCAGGGTGGCGCTGGGCAGGGTGGCGCTGGGCATGTTGACGAGCCGGGTGGTACTGGGCAGGGTGGCGCTGGGCAGGGTGGCGCTGGGCATGTTGACGAGCCGGGTGGTACTGGGCAGGGTGGCGCTGGGCAGGGTGGCGCTGGGCAGGGTGGCGCTGGGCAGGGTGGCGCTGGGCAGGGTGGCGCTGGGCATGTTGACGAGCCGGGTGGTACTGGGCAGGGTGGCGCTGGGCAGGGTGGCGCTGGGCATGTTGACGAGCCGGGTGGTACTGGGCAGGGTGGCGCTGGGCAGGGTGGCGCTGAGCCGGGTGGTACTGGGCAGGGTGGCGCTGGGCAGGGTGGCGCTGGGCAGGGTGGCGCTGGGCAGGGTGGCGCTGGGCAGGGTGGCGCTGGGCATGTTGACGAGCCGGGTGTCGAGAACCGCGCACGGGCGTCACGAGGTGGCGACGCGCGCGTTGCGGGCGCGAGGCAGGGAGCGGCGCGAAGAGAGATCAACACGTTCCCGGCAGGGCGAGGAAGAGGGCGTTTGCTCGTTACAATGTTTAATCAGCGGCTTGTGCACGCATATCTGAAGTTGGCTGTTGCCATTATTTCAGGGAAAGGGCATAACTTTCTAACAGCCCACTGAAGGCATCACAAGCCCTCCCTCCTTCCCTCCCTCTTGAATTCCAAGTCGTTGCTCATTAAAAGGCGCAATTAAGATCTTCAGCTTAGGATTCGTTTACATCTAATATCTGTCTCTCTCTTTAACACCGGGAGCACGCGGAGTCATGCACGCATGCACACGCGTCCCTCCCCCCCCCCTCTCTCAAACAAAGACAAACATCCCCCGCGTAGCCTGTAACAGACTGTTGGGGCAAGTGCTGTTAGCGAGTCGCACCTATGAAGGCCGGCACGGCACACGAGGGAGTGGGTGGCTAACACCACGCCACGCCCGCCTTTGTCTCCCCAGTGGCGATGTTTACAGATCGCCACCAGGTGCTCATTTGTGGCCGAGTCAACCTGCGCGAGGCACAGGACGAGTGTAACAGACTGTTGGGGCAAGTGCTGTTAGCGAGTCGCACCTATGAAGGCCGGCACGGCACACGAGGGAGTGGGTGGCTAACACCACGCTACGCCCGCCTTTGTCTCCCCAGTGGCGATGTTTACACATCGCCACCATGTGCTATGTGGCCGAGTCAACCTGCGCCAGGCACAGGACGAGTGAACAAATATTCGCCACCGATATTCGATCCAGCGCGCTAACCACTGCGCCACCGCTCCGGGCGCGCGCACGAACGCACGCACGCACGCGCACATCCCGGAGTAATGAAGCTGCTGGGAAGAGATAGCGCGCGGGAGATATCCCAGAGATGCGGAGATTAGCAGAGAGATCGCGTTGGCGATCGGCCAAGAGAATCGGTGGCGGAAAGCGCGCGATGGAGATTTGGGAGGGGGGAGGGAGGGGAATTGCGGAGAGCGAAACAGAGCGGAGAGACACCCAGATCGGAGATACCAGGAGAGAGATAACGGGCTGGGGAAGAGGGGAGGGGGTGGTGGAAGTGGGGAAGGAGAGGGGGGAGTGGTGACGATTGCTGGGGAGAAGTGTAGTTACAGCGGCGACGTCAGGGAATGGACGAGGGAGAAACGAGGGAGAGACAAATGGGGGTAGGAGGAGGGGGGGAGCGGAGAGAAACAGGGGAGAGAGAGAGTGGAGAGAGAGAGTGGAGAGAGATGGGAGGGAGTGCAGAGAGGGAGAGCGGAGGGCGAGTGGGGGAGGGCAAGATAGCATGGGAGATGGCAGTAGGAGGAGAGCGGTGGAGGAGGAGGGGGGGAGATGCCATCACACCTCCATGGCTGTCTAATCGCCATACGGATCACGAATGTATAAACTCAGCACACTCGAGCATTGGACACGATGTACATGCCTAGACAACAAAAACTAACAACAACAACAATCATCAACAACAACGACCACAGCACGCGGCGGGAGAAGTGGCGTTGGAACATCGCTGATAATTATCGGAGTGGCTGGCGCTCACACGCAGAGTCGCTTCATGTCACGCGGAACTTGATTCTTTCCCTCGCCCGCCGTCGTTTATCAAGAGAGAGAGGAGGATGGAGAGAGAGGGAGGGAGAGAGAGAGGGAGGGAGAGAGATGGAGGCAAAGGGAGGGAGAGAGAGAGGGGGGAAGAGACAGAGAAGAAAAATAAAAATATTAAATTGCGCCCGAGTTCGGCCTGGCGAGTGTTTTGGGAATCTGCCCGCGCCTCCGCTGAGAGAGCGAGCATTGTCGCTGCTGCTGCGGTGGTGGTGGTGGAGCGGTGGTGGTGGTGGCGGAGCGGTGGTAGCGGAGCGGTGGTGGTGGTGGTGGAGCGGTGGTGGTGGTAGTGGAGCGGTGGTGGTGGTGGCGGAGCGGTGGTGGTAGTGGTGGTGGAGCGGTGGTGGTGGTGGAGCGGTGGTGGAGCGGTGGTGGATCGGTGGTGGTGGTAGTGGAGCGGTGGTGGTGGTGGAGCGGTGGTGGTGGTGATGGAGCGGTGGCGCAGCGATTAGCGTGGCGCCAACGATCCCGGCGAAAGCTCTCGAGTTCGATTGTCGATCGTCACGACCACCAACGGCCGGGGGCCCTTCCCCTAAGTCGACTCGGCCTCGTATGAGTACCCCGGTGTGGTGTGTAAACATCGCCACCAGGGAGACAAAGGCGGCCGGGTGTGCGTGGTTGCTGGCTATCCACTCATCCCATCGTGTGCCGTTGCGGCCTTCCGAGGTGCTGCGCGCTAACCAGCACTTGTCCCAGCAAGCAGTCTGTCAAAGCCTACAAGGGGAATGTTTTCCCGTCTTCCTTTGATCGTTGTCGTTGTTGTTGTTGATGATGATGATGATGGTCGGCATGTACGTCAGCGCGTTTGTGAAGAGTCCGCTCAATTGCTCGCTTTTTATCGCCAACAAAGGGAGATCCTTATCCGCAAAAATAAGTCACGGGTTAACAAAGCGGCTGCTTTGCATTAAACCCTTGTGGCAGAGCCTGCACGCGGCGTTCTGCTGACGCTACTGCTGCTTCGGGCTGAACGATTAATCGATGTCAAGTCGAACTCGCAATTTGAAACGCTGTAGATGAGCAAATCGCAAAGGCTGCGATTTTTTTGCGATTTGAAAATTCGTGTTATTTTCTTATCGGAATTGTTTTATTTATTATAATTGTAATTTTATTTATTTAACGTAACAATTGTTCTATGTTTGATTGTTCTATTGCAATTAAAACATTTTAATAAATACATGTTGGAAGCAATTCACATATTTTAAGTTCTCATCCTTGCATTAGAATATATAGAGCAGTTCATATTTTGATGGTATCATGTGGTAATGCTCCATCACATGTTTTAAATATATTACACAGTGAATCTTGAACTGAAGCTTGACTTAAGAACATTTAATCGCAAATCAAATCGCAATATCTGTCAGGAAAATCGCAATTAGACATTTTCCCCAAATCGTTCAGCCCGACTGCTACTGCACGTGTTGTTCCTACCCCGGTGACTGGTCGGGCGGGGGGAGGGGTGTTTGGGGGGAGGGGAGGGGTGTTTGGGGGGGAGTGGTTGGGGGGGGGAAGCGGGGGTTCGGGGGGGGAGTGGGGAGGTAGTTGGGGGGGGGAGTGGGGGCAGGGGGGGGGGAGGTGGTTGGGGGACGGAGTGGGTGGCAGGTGGGGGGGACGTCTGGTTACGGGGCGGTATGCGGCGTCGTCTCCTCGCGGCGACAATGAGGATGATGACGAGGACGACGAGGATGATGACGATCACAATGAGGATGATGACGAGGACAATGAGGTTGATGACGATGAGGATGATGACGAGGACAATGAGGATGATGACAATGAGGATGATGACGATGACAATGAGGATGATGACAATGAGGATGATGACGATGACAATGAGGATGATGACGATGACAATGAGGATGATGACGACGAGGATGATGATCACAATGGGGATGATGACGATCTCTGGAGTCAAACTCGCGTCGCTCGAGTCTTGTCACGGCTGCTGCTGCTGCTTCGCTACACCGCGGGGGATCGGAGCGAGTCGCTTAAATGTCACGGCGTTGTCAGCGCGCTGCGGGGGGGGGTCGCGTGTCGTTCGCTAATTTCATTATTTATTTACTCCCCCACTTCTCACCCCCACCCCCTCCCCCACCCCCTCCACCTCCCCCTCTCCCCGTATCTTCCAACATCGCGCCGCGACTCTGCGGTGAGCTCGGACGTTTCGTGAAGGACCCCAGCATGGGGCTGCAGGGGAGACGCCGTGGGGGGGGGGGGGGGGATTAGAGGAGGCTCATTTATCGCGCAATTAGTCGGCGAGAGATGGGGCCGTCGATTTGAGGAAGATGGCTTGACGATTGCGATTGAGTACGAGATACCCGCGTATGTAAGCGCCGCAGGACGAGTGCCGCTCACGGCGCAGATTGTCTGGCCAGGTAACCCCCACCGTGATTCATCGCAGTGGTGCCCACGGGCCTCGCGGGTGTGGCGCTGGAGCGCTTGACAAGGCGTGGGTGGCCTCTGGATTATAATAATTATAGCGGTGCGGAAAGGGGTGGTGGTGGTGGTTGACGAGGGAGGGGAGGTCGGGGCTGGGGGTTGGCAGCTTCACGATGTACGTTGGGGTTGGTGGGACACGGGAAGATGGGAGGCGCGCTGTCAGTTGGATGGGGGTATGGGAGGGAGGTGGGTTGGTGGGTGCTGGTGGGGGGGGTGTCACTTGGATGGCTGGCGTGTCTTGGAATCCGTAATTGAGGCGGCGATAATTGATGATGGGCTTCGAGGTCGCGACACCCGATGCGCAGTTCAACCCCGGCACACCGCTGCCATGTCGGCGCTGTCACGCGGCTTGCTACGCTGGGGCATTGTTAGGAGACACCTCACGAGATGTTAACTGACTGCTATGCAGGAGGTCACATGGGTTCGATCCCGACCCCTGACGCCTGCTGCTGTATATTCGGAGTTTGCGCGTCTGTCTGTCTTTCTCTCTCTCCCCGTGGTCGCGTGGAATTTTTCTCCGGGTCCTCCGGGTTTTAACCTCCACATTTAGAATCAACATCACGCGTTTAGAGTTTTTGGCTGCCGTCCATTTCCATACGATAAGCCCACTTCGTTGAGCCATCATTTGTGGCCAGGTGGCTTTTGAAAAAAAAAACGCGAAAGAGCTCAGTGGCCCTTATCTGGTCAAATGAAACGAGTTTAGTTTAACCTCAGAGTGCACCTGGCCTGGCACAAGCGCAGTGGTGACGTCGCGGCCACTTAGTGGCGAGCGGCAGTTGTTGTTGTTGTTACGCAATGCGCGTGGATGCGTGATCCATACAGAGGCACTTTTACAAACTGCTTGCAATCAATTCTCCTTTCGACTAAATCGGAAGTGCCTCGCTGATGACAGATGCCCGTGGTTTTCTCGCACCTCCGATTATGGCACGGTTGGGCCACGTACGGTGCGAAAGAAGTTCAACGTACATGTACATAAACACACACACAGACAAAGATCCCCCGTATAGCCCTAACTTACTTGCTTTCACACCTGATGACGGACGCTTGTGTTGCGCCCGAAATGTCGTCATTTATTTCATTTTCTACCCACGTGACTTTACCGAAAGAACCAAAGAGTATGGATTCCTGTAGTCACGAAAGCTTCAAATCAAGACCTAACAGACTGTTCGGGCAAGTGCTGTTAGCGAGCAGCTGTGAAGGCCGGCACGGCACACGAGGGGGTGGGTGGCCAGCAACCACGCCCGGCCGCCTTTGTCTCCCTGGTGGAAATATTTACATACTGCGCCAGGTACTCATTTGAGGCTGAGTCGACCTAGGTGAGGCCCAGGATTGCTTTAGATAACCATCACTGGTGTTGGCCGTGAGCGGGGTTCATAGCGCAGCGCGCTAACCGCCACACCACCGCTCCCCACACATAGACACACACACACGCGCAACACATTTGAAGCCCACACCGCAGCCGCCTCGAGTCTGGCTCTCCGGGCGTATGGCTCAACACGAGGCGTGGTTCGCTGCTCAGCGATGGCGCAATAGGAATCACTTTCACAGTAATCACGTATCCACGACGTCTGAACGGGGGGGGGGGGGGGTGAGGGGTCAGCAGCCGGGCAGATCTTCACCTTGGATGAAAGTGTAACAAGAACATAAAAGCACCGTTGAAGTTGCTCACCCTGGGACTGAAAACCGCACGGACTTTCATCTGCCTTGTGCCCATGCTGCGACATTCGAGCGCATGCAGATTCTATTTTGGGGGGGGAGGGGGTGGAACAAAAGCCTAAATCTGACCCTCGATCATTACTGCACCCCCCCTCCCTCAACCCCGCCTCCCCCCCCAGCGATCCTCACTCACGCACTCACGACAGTTTCCCTGCAGGTCGCAGATTTCGCTAAATGAGGCAGACTTTCTGTGAGCTCCCACCTGAGAGCCCGCAGGAAATCCATCATCAGTCAATCGCGGATCAATCGAATCTCTCACGGCAGCCTGGGGACGAGGAACGCAGGACTCGCTGCCACGTGTTAGAGAGAGGAGGTTTGGGGGGGGGGCACAACTTGGGGGGGGGGGGGGGGCGGGGGCGGTGGGGGATTGAGTTTAATGAGCAGACGTGACGACACACCACCTCCCAGATGATTGTAGCCGACTTTACTACGGCACAATTTGCTCATTATCGTCATCAGCAACATCATCATCATCATCAGCAACATCGATATCCGGGTCTGGATAGCCTAAGTTAGTTAATGATGAAGGTTTCATCGTTATCATCATGATTGTTAACAATTAACGTGATCATCATTATCGTGAATAATCATTTAAAGTTTAACACGTAGACTTTCGCGACCAACATCATCCATAATGAAGGTTTTTTTGGGGTGGATCGCGTAAATATATCATCCATCGTAATCATCATCATCATCATCAAAATATCTATAACTAGAAACGAGTCAGATTATTGAGTCCTTCAGTGCGAGTGGATCATCCTCAGTATTCGCGGTCAGCATATTCAGGTCACCGGTACGGCGGGTCTGAGTTTACCCTCCCGCTCGCTACAAACCGCCGAGTACCGACATTGGCATCGCACGCGAATACAGAGGGAGGAGCGGGCGGGGGGGGGGGGCGGGGGGGGGTAATTGTTGGCGCCTGGTTTTGCTGGCCGCCCTTCAGCCGCTTGGCGCGCGGTACAGACGTGCATAGCTTGCGGGCTTTTTTGTGATTCAATTTGCGCGAAAAAATTAGCAATTTTTTTTTAACGAACGTATCATCACAATAGTTTATTATCATCATGATCATCATCAGCGTCGTCATTAATGCTCTTTCCCACTGCTGTTACCACGCGACGGCCGTCCCCACTCTACACACGTTCCAGTGTGGTGTCAAAATCGTCACGACTCGGAGAACTAGAATAATTATCAAACATTACACCCCCCCCCACACTCCCTACTTTCACGAACAATTACAGGCAGCATACGCTGGGCCAAATCAGCACACGATCGCTAGTCAACTCTTGACCCTGTCACCCTCCCATTTTCTCCCCCCCCCCACCGCCGCCCACACTCCGACCTGACTAAGACTAAGCAATTATCCGGGCATGCCATACATGGCACCACGGCAGCAGCAGCAGCAGCCGCGGCCTCGCACTCAGGCGCTAATAATTTAAAACACGAAATTAAAGCCAGACAATGGACGGACGGAGCCGACAAGACTCCTGGAATTCACAAATGAAGGTCTCTCTCATTCGTTTGTAGAAGCTGCTTGCTCCCTTTTGTGTCCGCGTAATATAACTATCTCGAGTGAGTGAGAGTGTGTGTGTGTGTGTGGCGAGTTGGAGGATTTGGAAGCTCTCAGCGAACTTAATGCTTCCTTTCTCTGCGCGTTTTGCCATTACGCGGTGTGAAAAACATCAAACGTCGGGGAGACAAAGGCGGCCGGGCGTACCGCGCCGGCCTTCGTTGGTGCCACTCGCTAACAGCACTTGTTGAAGGCTCTATGGGGAGGGGTGGTGGATCTTTGTCTTTGCCTTGCGACTTCATGCGGGTAGAGTCGCGGAGAGTGGCGGGCGCGGTGTTGGGAGAACGGTAGCGGGGATGGGTGCTGAGAAAGGGCCATTAACGAGAGGTCGGGCGAGTTGGTGGGCGGGGGGAAGAGAGGGATAGGATGATGGTGGGGGGGGGGGGGCACAGAGAGAACGGGGGGGGGGGAATCGCAAACGAGAAAATGAATTAAATTTAGCATCTACCCGGTGTAGACCAATCAATTAAAAGGGAGACACTCACAAGCCAAACGACTTGGCTTTAGAAAATGACTGTGAATGCAAGTTGAGACCATAATATAACGAATGTCCTGTGATGTGGAGGGGGAGGGGTAGTGGGGGGTAGTGGGTTGGCGCTATACCTCTGGGTCTCTGAGTTGCACTCCCGGCCACGGTTCAAGTTTAACGTTTCACGTCAATTTTGTCGAAGCGGGAGACGGACTGGGGCGGGGGGGGGGGGATGTCGTCTCATCCACAAGAGAGGACACATGGGGTCAGTGATCTGGACAATGATCTCCCAGAACGAGGGGGTGGCCGGCGGGCGATTATTGCCGCTGGCCGTTTAATCCCACTGGGAGTGACCTTTTGTATAATTTGCGACTGTGGCCAAATTGAACAAACACACAAACAACTCTTCTTGGTTCTTTCGGTTAAATCACGTAGAAGGGAAATAATAAAATAATAAAAGTAAAACATAATAAAATACAATTCTCACGACGTTTCGGCCACAACGCAAGCAGCCGTCCTCAGGTGAAGAACAGGTCTGTCGGAAAGACAGCGTCTAAATGAAATCGAAACAAACAACTCTTGCGAATGGCACTGACGGACGGGATCTTTTATTTCGTGCGCCGCGAGTTCAAAGACGCGCAAGTAGTCGCAGCCGCACCGGCACACGCCCCGGCCACCGCCACAGCTCCTACGGCAACATCATTCTCAACCGCGAACCGCGAATGTCTCAAGGCGCATTGAGACATTTCGTGGAAGGCGCCTTACAAATCAATGCAATTTATTATTAGCATTTACCTCTGCGACGGAAAAGCGCTTGGGGAGGGAGGGGGTGGGGGCGTCACGGCTGCCATCAGTGGCGAGCGACGACGGCGCTGGGGGGGGGGGGTGCGGCGGGGTGGGGGGAGCAGCCCCCCACGGGGCTCCGAGCGTCGAAGGCTCTGCGTGGTCCGCGTCACGTGACGTGCCCCGGCCTTAATGCGATCGACTCCGCTGGAGCGCCGCGCGCTTCCCGGAATCGCGGGTTCCGTTTCTCCTCGCCAACCACCCCCCCGCCCCTCTACCCCACTCATCCCACTCATCCCTCGAGGCCGCCTGGCGCCTACGTGTCCTTACCCCCCTCCACCACCACCACCACCACCCCAACTCTCCTCCCACAGCAGGCGGGGCCCTGCACCACTCCACACCCCGCTATGGGCGAGGCAGCTACCACCCCCCACACCCCCAACTCTCCCCCCCCAACTCTCCCCTCCCCCCCAAGAAGACGACTTTTATAATCGGACACAATTACTCATCGGGGGTCCATGTGGTTCCTACACCACGCGGGTCCCCGTGGTTCCTACACCACGTGGTTCCTACACCACGCGGGTCCCCGTGGTTCCTACACCACGTGGTTCCTACACCACGCGGGTACCACGTGGTTCCTACTCCACGCGGAGCCACGTGGTTCCTGGTCCACGTGGTTCCTGGTTCACGCGGGTCCACGCGGCTATTCCGCATCAGCAGCGCTGCGTTCGCGATGCGCTGCGAGGCTCATGTCGTTCGCGGGAGTGCAGAGGAGGAGGGGGGGGGGGCGGGGGCGTCTCCTCCTCCCCCCGCAGCGCAAGTCAAATGCAAAGCGGGCGGCACAAGTAGGAGATGTTAGAGGAGATATTAGGGGGGGGGCGCATGGGGTGGGGAGGGGAGACGCGTCAGGGTCTCGTGATGACACCCAGCGTCGAGCTTAATTGGAAGGGAGAGCGAGCGGGGGGGAGTGGGGGGGGGACAGCTCCCCCCCCTGTCCCCCCACCTCCTCATGCCCCCCACCCCCTTGTCCACTTGTCAAAGTCGCGTCAGGGCCCTAATGACCTGGCAGCCGAGGGGATCATGCGGCGCTTCAGGTTGGGAGAGGGAGGGAGGGAGGTGAGCGCCGAGTGGGGGAGCATGAGGTGGGGTGTGGGTGGGGGGGGTGACGCGGGAACTGGGGGGATTTGGCGGGGGGGGGGAGAGGAGGGAGGGAGGGGAGGTGGGGGGAGGGGAGGGGAGGGAGGGGAGGTGGTGAGAAGGAGGCTGTCATCGTTAGAGGGAGACTAACTCGGACAATGGTACTCGGGGCACGTGACCTCCCGTTCCGTGGCGGTGTCAGGGGGTCGCGTGTCTTGCCGGATAATTGGCGACCGTGGAGGTGTTCACGGGCAGCGCTTTCATGGGCTGCACGTGCAGCGAGGCCCGGTGGGGCGGGGGATTGACACCGACTTTTGGCAGCTCTGGTTGGAAGGATGGTCACGTGGTTTCAACCAGACTTTACCTTGCCTGCATATCCGCCCGCAACTTCTTCACTTTGGATCGCTGTTCCCTCCCTCACCTCCCTCCCCTCCCCTCCCTCCCCTCCCTCCCCTTCCCCCCCTGCCTCCCCTCCCTCCCCTCCCCCACCTCCCTCCCTCCCTCCTGCCTCCCCTCCCCTCCCCCTCCCCCCCCCCCCTCCCTCCCTCCCTCCCCCTCCCTCCCTTCCTTCCTCTCCCCCCCCTACCCACTGGATGACCGTGGAGGAGATGGAGCGTCGGAAAACAGCTCGTGCACCGGTGGGATTGTTGCATATTAGGATCGTGCGAGATGGCGTAGGCGGGGGCCGGGTTTGGGGAGGTCTGAAATCCAGCAGTGGATTGACCATGGCTGATGCTGCTGTTGCTGATGATGCTGCTGATGCTGCTGCTGATGATGATGACCGGCGGAGATTGGTGCACATGGAGATGAAGATAACTCCCACGGTCAAAACACCCACCGTGGATGGCGGGGTGTACAAACACGAAACAAAGACAAAGATCCCCCGTGTAGCCTTAACAGACTGTTGGGGCAAGTGCTGTTAGCGGGCACCTATAACAGTCGGCACGGCACACCAGAGGGTGGGCGGCCACCACTTCGCCCGGCCGCCTTTGTCTCCCAAGTGGCGACGTATACACCACCAGTGGTGCGGTTTCAAATGCACATAACACCAGGTACTCATTTGAGGCTGAGTCGACCCAGGGGAGGCCCAGGACCGGTTCAGATAATCGTCACCGGTGTTTGCCGTGAGCGGGAATCGAACCCGGGTGGCCAGGTTCGTAGCGCAGCGCGCGAATCGCTACACTACCTCTCCCCACACGCACACGCACGCACACACGCACGCACACACACAAGCACACATACACACACGCACACGCACGCACACAAGCACACGCAAGGACGCATGCAGGCACCTCGCGTGTACGCGTTACTAATGAGCGCGGCGAAACACGGCGTGAGAATTAACAGGCGATTAGGGGCCTCGTCTCAGCGGTCCGATTGAGTCAGGCGAGAAGCTACATCAGCAGTAGTAGCCACCCCTCCCCACTCTGCCCCCACCATCATCCTATTCCCCCCTCTCCTCGCCCCTCCACCCTCCCACTCACTACAGCTCACCGTGCCCTCTGTCTCTCTCAGCACCCCCCCCCCCCAGCTCCGCTAGCCTTCTCACAAAACTGCCCTCGAAACTCTCCGCGACTCTTCCTGCATGACGTTGGGGAGAGCACAGCAAAGACAAAGACCGCCCCCCCCCACTCCTCCTCCTCTGCCGCCGTGTAGCCATCAACAGGCTGTTAGTGCAAGGTCTGCTGGCGAGTAGCACCGATGAAGGCCCGCACGGTACACGTGTGGTGGGTGGCCAGCATTTGTCTCCGTAAGTGCTCATGTTTTCTTACACGGATGCGATGTTTAAGGCCGAGTCCACCTAGGGGAGACCCAGGACCGGTTTTGAGATATTTCGTCCCCGATGTTGGCAGTCGATTTCCGCGTCGCCGGGTTCGTAGCGCAGCGCGCTAACCACGACACTGCCGCTCCTCAAACAAACGCACACGCACACAGACTCTGTCTCTCTCTCTCTAACGCTCTTTCTCTCAGTGTAAGTGCATTGTGTGCGACTGTGGTTACTGCTGTCACGCAGAACAGAACCGTGGAACATTTAACTTCGACTTACTGCCCGATTCACAAATAACTAATGGGGCATCGTCATCATCACAGCAGCGATGCACCACCCCGCTGCTCATGACCGCAATCATACGAATCAACCACCCCAAACGTAATTTATAGATGTTGCTCTACAAGTCTATACCAACGCCGGCCAAACGAAGAGGAATGAGACAGACCCATAGCTTCACACTGATATACACAGACTCATAGAGACCCACAGACTCACATAGACCGTTAGACTCACACTGAGACCCACAAACTCATATAAACTCACATAAAGACTCATAGACTCACATAGACCGACAGACTCACACAGAGGTCTATAGAGTCACACCGAGACCCACAGACTCACATTGACCCCTAACACTCACAAAGACCCTTAGACTCACACACAGTTATAATAGATTCACACAGAGACCCACAGACTCACATTGACCCTAACACTCACAAAGACCCTTAGACTCACCGCCGCGAACGCCGTTAAATGCACCGCCGCGAACGCCGTTGCGTACGCAGCGGGCTCGCGTTATTATTACGCAGCAGCAGCCGCGTATGTACATATATATAAACATATATACTGCATAGACATACGTGTACTTTTTTTTAATTTAATGCCTTTTTATGGTCAATTGTGCAATCGCGCTGCAGAAATTGCGCGGCGGCAATTTTCGCTAAACGGCCCCGGCGATTTCTGAAATTGCGCCGTCCGCGAGTGCGGCCGGGCGAGCGGGCAGGCGAGTGGGCGGGCAAGCGGGCGAGCAGATAGCGGGAGGGTGATGCAAGTAGCGGGCGGGCGAGCGGGCGGGCGGGCGATAGGGTGAGTGGGCGAGCGGGCGGGCGAGCGGGCGATAGGGTGAGTGGGCGGGCGAGCGGGTAGCGGGCGAGCGAGTGGGCGAACGGGCGGCCAGGCGGGTGGGCGAGCGAGCGGGCGAGCGGGCGGGCGGGTGGACGGACGGGCGGGCGAGCGGGCGGCCAGGCGGGTGGACAGGCAGGCGAGCGTGCAGGCGGGCGGCTGGGCGAGTGGGCGGGCGAGCGGGTCGCGGGCGGGCGAGCGAGCGGGCGAGCGGGCGAGCGGGCGGGCGGGCGGGCGGGCAGGCCAGCGGGTGGCTGGCAGGCGAGCGGGCGGGCGTCCGAACGAGCGGGCGGGCGGGCAGGCGAGCGGGCAGGCGAGCAGGTGGGCAGGCGAGCGGGCGGGCGGGGGGGGGCGAACGGGCGGCCAGGCAGGTGGGCGAGCGGGCGGGCGAGCGGGCGAGCGAGTCGCGGGCGGCCGGGCGGGTGGGCGAGTGGGCGCCTGCAGGCAGCCATTGAAGTGGCGGTGTGCAAGGGCACACAAAGCAAGAAGACGACAATTCCCCCGTGTCGCCTTCAACAGACTCTTGGGGCCATTAGCGAGCAGCACCTAATGAGGCCGGCACGGCACGCGAGGGGGTGGGTGGTCAGCACCACGCCCGACCCGCCTTTGTCTCCCGAGTGTCGATGTTTACGTATCGCACCAGTAACTCATTTGAGGCTGAGTCGACCTAGGGGAGGCCCAGGACCGGTTCAGATAATCGTCACCGGTTTTGGCCGTGAGCGGGAATTGAACTCGGGTTGCCGGGTTCGTAGCACAGCACCCTGACGGCTACACCACCGCTCCCCACCGAACACAGCATTCACCACTTAAGCGACGGCACCTCGTGCCAGGCTAAGGTGAAATTCGAGGCCGTGGCTACTGGCAAGGAGGTCACGGGGACAGACCCCATTGCATTATGGGTTCACCGACTGAGATGAGTGCACCACCTGTGTCCATCCCTCCCTTACCACCACGCTGCTCGCTCGCTGTGTCTTAGCCTCCCGGCGCTCGGCTCGTCATTGTGAGCGTCGCATCCGTAGGAGCTTCAGATCCGTGGCTCGGCTCGCAATCAATGTCGGGCGAGAGGAGTGGTGGTGGTGATGGTGGTGGTCATGGTTGACCTGCGCCTCCCACTCCACATGTGTGGAGTGACGCAGGCAAGAGATAATGGGAGTCTGATGTTGTCTGTAATCCCCTTGTCCCAGGTGCTTGGGCTGACGTGAGGCTTCTCAGAATTGGTCACCTCGCTGGGTGACTTCAATGTCCGTGTGTTTGGCTCAAGGTGCTCCTGCAACTTGGATTGGCACGGTTCGCTATTTGCGGTCCGTGTAAGTTCAACACACACAGCACGGTTCGTTATGTGCGGTGCGCGAAAGAATTGCAACACACACAGACATCAAGGCTCTGAGAGCTATTGGAAATCATCGGCCAGATCGGCTCAATATCAGCAGCACTTTTTATTTTTTTATTTTGCTGCCTTGCCCAAGATTGCATTCGCTGTTGAAAACAACGGCAAGAATCGACGTCCTTAGGCAATTTGTACTTCATTTATCATCTGTATTTATATTTTGCGACTTGCTTTTCATTCCCTATACACTTTGCACTCCCTTCGGCGTTTGTATTGTTTTTGTTACCGTCACTTTCTGACGCCCCCCCCCCCTACACAGTGGACATCCGTGAAAAAAAAACAACGACCATCGCCGCTCATCTGATTCTTACAGTCTCAATAAAGAGTCTGATTGTGACAGATGCTGGTGCAGCCCGCGGTCTATTTAATGACCAATCGCATCGTGTTCCAACATCGGTGAATTCCCGGCCCAAGCAAGAATATAGACAGCTTGAGAAATCACCGATGAGATTGTAAGTTAAACAGTTTTTATTTTATTTTTGTTCCTCTTCACAATTGTATATTTGCCATCTGTTTCTTTTTTTTTACAACTGTGCATTCTTAGTGCATACGCAGTGGCATGCTGGTAGAGTGATGCGTCAAGACATGTCCAGAGTCTGTGTGTCTCCAGTCGCCCGAGTGAGCACAGATCCTGACCAGTTTGTCTAAAAAATACTCAAACGTAAACAATTATATATAGCTATAAAAAAACTCGGCACATTTGTAAAACCAAAAGAAATAAGCCTTGAAATGAACGATGTAAAATCGACGACGTTTCGGGTAATGACCCCTTTATTTCACAGCACGTCAAACGGAAGAAGCACGTGTTCCGACTGCAGCGTCGAAATTCTCGAATGCCAGTTCATATCTTTGACACGTGGCCCGCTGCTGTGCAGCCGATCCATCCACTGACCCCTGGGCTTGTCATGCGTAAGATGCTCCTGGCATTATCACACTCTGTGGTGTGGTGTGTGGTGTGCGTGGGGGGGGGGCATCTACTCACCGCCCCCCCCCCCACGCCCCCCCCCCATTCAAACTCGCAATCGCCTTATCTTGGACAGCTGTTGAGAATTGCAAGTGAGAATTTGATCATCGCCTCGCAGCTGGGGTTGGCCGATGGGAAATGGGTGATGGGTGGTCTAGAGCCGTGCCTCGGGTAGCCAGATTGGGAGCGCACTCCACGAATCACAGCCTCACCCCGCTCCATACCCCCCCCCCCCAAATTAACCTGGACCCACACCACAACTCCCCCCCACCTCCCCAACACACTCAAACAAAAAGACAAAGATTCCCCGTGTAGAATTTAACAGCGTGTTGGGGCAAGTGCTGTTAGGGAGTAACAAGGAAGTCCGAATCAAGGAAGACAGGGATCGAACTCGGTTCGCTGGGTTGTTAGCGCAGCGCTCCAAACACTGCACAATCGTTTCCCCACCCCCCTTCCATAACAAAAAAAAACAACAAATACAAAGATCCCCGTAAAGCCTTAACAGACTGTTTGGGCAAGTGCTGTTAGCCAGCACCTATGAAGGCCGGCATGGCACACGAGGGGGTGGGTGTCCAGCACCACGCCCGGCTGTCTTTGTCTCCCCAGTGGCGATGTTCACACATCGCACCAGGTACTCATTTGAGACTGAGTCGACCTAGAGGAGGCCCAGTGCCGATTTCAGATAATCGTCATCGGTGTTGGCCGCGAGCGGGAATCGAACTCGGATCGCCTGGGTTCATAGCGCAGCGCGCTAACCGCGACGCCACCGCTCCCCACCCACCCAACCACTCACCCGCCCGCCCACCCAACCACCCGCCCACCCACCCAACCGCCCACCCACCCACCCACCCGCCTACCCACCCACCCAACCGCCCACCCAACCACCCACCCAACCACCAACCCACCCACCCAACCAACAACCCACCGAACCAACCACCCACTCACCCACCTACCCAACAACCCACCCACCCAACAACCCACCCACCCAACCACCCACCCAACCACCCACCCAACCACCCACCCAACAACCCACCCACCCAACAACCCACCCACCCAACCACCCCACCCACCCCGGCGCTCACAGCCCAGCTTGCCCGGGCAGCTGATCGCGACGGATGCATTATTTATCTGCGCCCCTCTTGAAGGCCGACAAAACGGCGGCGTTTTACGATCAATGTTGCGTGCCGCGCACTTATTACGGTGCGTTCCGCAAGGTCATTATTTTGATTAATTTTTCATTCGCCACTCCCCCCCTGCCACGCCTCCCAGCGGATGGTGGAGATGACGGGTGGGTGAGTTCGTGGTGGTGGTGGTGGTGGAGGGAAGGAGGGTGGATGAGATCCAAAGGCGACGTGCGAGGGAGCTTCGAGGGAAGGATTTCATTTGTTTTTCCTACCGCCCGTCACGTGACTATCCGCAGTGAGAAATCTGAAGGCGGTGGCGAAATGGGATTGCAACAGTGACGTCACGGGCGGGTTTGGTGGTAATGACACGGGGACAGAGGCGTCACGAGCGGGTTTGGCTGTAATTCCGTGGCAAGGGGAGAAAATGCGCATTCGTTGAACACCACAAGAGCTGACTTGTACAATCAGCGCGGCCATGGCGATGCTGCTTTCAGTTTCCTCCTGCGTGTGAAACTATTAACGGATCCCATAATTGCGTCACATTATTGTTTTAAACCGGTGACATCATCTATTGTTAATATTGCTCCTCTCTGGGGATTCACTCCACCCCCTACCCCGACTGCCACCGCCCGCCTCTACCCAATGCAGCCCCACCACCCCGTGTCCGGGAGGAAGGGCGTGGTCTGAACAGAAATGGGCGGGGCCTAAATACGAAAGGGGCGGTTCCTAAAAAAAGGAAAGGCGCAGAGCCGAGCGAAGAAGACGCCGGGGGGGCCTAATCAGAAATGGGGTGGAGCCTAATAAAAGGGGGTGGAGCCTAATACAGAAGGGGGTGGAGCATACAGAAGACGGAGGCGGGGCCTAAAGAGGAAGGATGCAGAGCATACCGAAGTTGAACTTCCCTGTTGATTCCAGGTAACAGTCACGTTGAAGAATCAAATAGGTGCGCCATGCAGCAGCAGCAGCAGCAGCGGCGGCATTAGAGCTTAAGTGCCACAGAGATGCGGCCAGTGGCCAACGTGACACCACCAGCGTGAGTATGATTCATCCGCCAGGTTGCCTGTTTGTGGATTTGCCTCGACACACGCACAAAAAAAGATAAATATTCTCAGAAGCTGCCCTTTTTTTTTTGCTCAATTGTCCTCTGAAAAGCCACTAAAATCTCACATCCAGACCAAACAGAGCCTCCCCGCCACGCGAAGAGACTCGACCGCATCATGCTGCTCTTTATCCCATCACCACCTCCCCTCCTCTGCCCCCACCTCCCCGCAGAGCACCAAGGCGCATCGCGTAACGACGTTGCTGAATGTGCGGAGGAACGAGCGAGACCGGGCGCGCTGTCGCAACCGCGCCCGTTGATTGCCGCGACGGAGCGAGGCGCGGTCACGGTCAACGCCGCCCCGCGGGGGAGCGGTGGCGCAGCGGTTAGCGCGCTGCGCTACGAACCCGATTATTATTATTGTCTTAATTCTAGATTTGAAGCTTTCGTGACTGCAAGGATTCATACTCTTAGTTCTTTCGGTAAAGTCACGTAGGTAAAAATTAAAATTAATAAAAATGAAATAAAAATCACGATTTATTTTATTTTTATTAATTTTTATTTCATTTTTTACCTACGTGACTTTACCGAAAGAACTAAGAGTATGAATTATTGTCTTAGCCAGTTCTGGGCTTTCCCCTAGGTCGACTCAGCATCAAATGGGCGCAGTCCCTGGTGCTGTGTGTCGAGCGTGCGTCTCGCCATACATCCCCTTGTGTGTGCCGTGCCGGCCTTCATAGGTGCTGCTCGCTCACGGCACTTGCCCCATACGTCTGTTGAGGCTACACGGGGGTGCGGGGGAGGGGGGTGACCTTTGTCTTTGTCTCTACACGTGTCGCGCTGTTACTCCCCGTCTCACTGCGACTCGAACCCCGTCTCCCTGCCGAGACGTCTGTGAGAAAGAGCTTCATAGCTTATCGGATTTCTCCTCCAGTCTAAATAAATGATTCTGATTCCGAGTATCCCCCCCCCGCCTTCCCTCCCCTCTCGACTCGAATCAAAGTTCCCGGCACTTGAATAATGAGACCTCGCCCGCCCCTAATCCCCGGCCGCCCCCGCCCCCCCTCTCCCCCTGCCACGGTCTCCACCAACGTCTCCCTAATGTTGATCCCAAATTGCATTACAGCCTCTTAGTCACGGCGACTTGGAGGTAGGCAGGCAATCATTCTTCATTGCGTCTTCGATTAACATCGAGGATGCGCCCGCGTGCCTGTGCGCTCCCCGCCTCCACCAACCCGTATTGACCAGCGTGGTGAAGTATGGTCAAATGCCCCCTCTCCCCCCCCCCGCACCGCCACCACCAAATCATCCGCCCCCCCGCCCCCCCCCCCCACGATCCGCTCTCATCCATCAGTGGATTGACAAAGGGGTTGAACAAGCATCGAATCACGTGGGTGGAAATGGATTCTACGCGAGCGAAACTCTCTTTAAGAACAGTGCCTTGAACGAACAAAATATATATAAGCGGCGACGTTTCGGGCAATGCCCCATGTTCATAGCAAACGAGAGAAGAGAAGGCGGGTAAAAGGGAGCACATGCCGAATCGATTCGCGATCCGAAAATGGTGACACATTTTCGAATGGCCAGGAGTGAATTCGCCACGTGCCCGCTTAAGGGGAGGAGTTGGTGGATCACGCAAAGATCCTGCTTGGGCGTCTGTCAGAAAGAACTCCGTGGCTCATCGGATTCCCCCAGTGGAAACACACATTGTGATTGTGAGATCGGGGGAGGGGGGGGGGGCGCGAGCAATGCAGTACAGCAAATAGGTTCGAGTGTCGTTACCTCGAACTACCGTTGATCCATTATTATCATCATCATCATCTGCTGCAAATATTATTGACGCATTATCATTATCAGCATACGCATAATCTGCTGCAGCAATTGATGACCATTGCTGCAGCAGCATCAGCGATGATCATCGTCATCAGCAGCAGCAGCATCCAAAATCATAATCAGCCACAACAGGAGCAGCAGCAGTTACAGCTGCATCAATCATCATCATCAGCAGCAGCAGGAACAGCATTACCAACATCACCATCATCAGCTGTTGCATCACTAATTATAATCAGCAGCATCATTTTCACCGTCATCATCTGCTGCTGCATCAATAATCCATGATCATCAGCAGCAGGAAGCGCATCCATCATCAACATCATCATCAGCAACATTTACAGCATCGCCGCCATCATCATCATCATCATCTGTTGCATCAACAATCATGATCAACAGCAGCAGCAGTATTTGCAGTGCCATCATCTGCTGCTGCATCAATAACAATAATCAGCAGCAGCAGCAGCATTGTCAGCATCATCATCAGCAGCAGCAGCATCAGCAGCAGTAAGAGTAAGTACCTAAGCAGCAGCTACAAATCTAAACCAGGGCGCTCCTACACAGCCGTGCGCGGGGCACGCAGCGCGTGATCCATCTCGACCTGGCGTCTCCGAGCGAGGCATGAGGAACGAAGAGAGAGTTAAGAGAGAGGGGGGGGGGGGAGGTAGCGAGGGGGAGGGGGGGGGGGGTAGCGAGGGGGAGGGGGGGGTAGCGAGGGGGAGGGGGGGGGTAGCGAGGGGGAGGGGGGGGGTAGCGAGGGGGAGGGGGGGGTAGCGAGGGGGAGGGGGGGGGTAGCGAGGGGGAGGGGGGGGGTAGCGAGGGGGAGGGGGGGGGTAGCGAGGGGGAGGGGGGGGGGTAGCGAGGGGGAGGGGGGGGGGTAGCGAGGGGGAGGGGGGGGGTAGCGAGGGGGAGGGGGGGGGGTAGCGAGGGGGAGGGGGGGGGTAGCGAGGGGGAGGGGGGGGGGTAGCGAGGGGGAGGGGGGGGGTAGCGAGGGGGAGGGGGGGGGTAGCGAGGGGGAGGGGGGGGTAGCGAGGGGGAGGGGGGGGGTAGCGAGGGGGGGGGGAGGTAGCGAGGGGGAGGGGGGGTAGCGAGGGGGGGGGTAGCCAGGGAGAGAGCGAGATAGAGGGAGGAGAGAGGTGGAGAGGAGGAGGAGTGAGCGGAGAGGAATAGTTACCAATATAAATATTCAAGACATGATTACGCCTCCTCGCCATTACATCAGTCTTCTTCACTCATTTGCAGAGGGGAGCAGGCCCCCCTCCCCGCCACCCCGCCTGCTGCCAGTGGGGTGGTTTCACCATTTGTGTTGTGTCGGGGTCCGCACGTCCGGGGCAGCACTAAAGGCCACCGGGGGAGGCCAGTAGCCCGCGGGGCCTAGCAATGAAGAACACCGCCTTTGATGAAAAATAAAATTAGATTTTCGTTACTCGTACCATCAGCCACACTGCCTTCTGGGAGTGATGTGTTTTTTTGTTTCTTATGAAAATTGGTTTAACGCAAACAAACCCTGGACCACCCCCCCCCCATTTTCATCATTCATTGTCTCATCAGCAGGGCAAGGCTTGCGCAAAAACAATGCTCTGTCTTCTCGACAGACCTGTTCTCCACCTGAGGACGGCTGCTTGCGTTGTGGCCGAAACGTCGTGAGAATTATTTTATTATGTTTTATTTTCATAATTTTTTTATTTCCATTCTACGTGACTTTACCGAAAGAACCAAGAAGATGAATCCCGGCAGTCACGAAAGCTTTAAATCGGAAGAAAAAAAACAATGCTGGTGAACGGCCCAGATGTTTATAGGCAAGGACCCTTTCCCGTTAGATGTGGGTCCACGTTCGAAGACGGTGAGAGGGAAGAAGGGGGGGAGGGAGAGAGTGGAGTGGGCGGTTGGTCATTTATTTAATACTTTACTGCCACGTGCTGTGATCACACTTGACAGAGGGCGGCGGAGGGGGCGGGAGATGATGCGAGGGGGGAGGGGTAAGGGTGGGTGTGTGGAGCTGCATGGCGCTGTCGCTGGCGAAACGCTAGTGGTTGGGCTACGCTTATCGGTCGTGGTAGCGTTGTGTTGCTGCATTGGTCAGGGTTCGGCGTGGAGCTGTCTGGCTAGTTTGGTGAATGTGGTTATAACTAGGGTGGGGTTTTGTTTGGATAGTTTGGTTAGTGTGGTTATGGGTAGGGTGAGGTTTTGGTTGCCTAGTTGGTAAGTGTGGTTATAGCCAGGGCTCGGGTCTGGCTGGCGAGATTTTTGTATTGTTTGTTGTGTCAATTGTTGACCGCACCCCCCTCCCCCCCCTACTGGATTCCTCCAGGTTAAATAAATATTATAATTCTGAGATTGGTTAGTGGGTCTACTCCCTTTGACTGCTATTCCTTCTGCCCTCCTGTTTACGATTCCTGACCGAACAGAGCCTCACTCTCGCTTTTTCTCAGAATCCGATCCGACGCCTCCTCCGAGTGCAAACTCCGGGCAGATTCGCATTCACCGTTGCAATTATTACACGACACTGTGAATCGCTCTGCGGGGTAATTATTACTTTTTAATTATCGCGGTTAGATCTTTTTTGGTGTTCCTTAACTACTAATTAGAAAGTAATGGACCTTGAATAGAACGAGGGGGAAAAAAAACATTGAAGGGATTAATAATTAATTTGCGTGGATTGAAAAAAATACAAGGGGGCAAAACCCGAGCAGGGAGTGGCCGGTAGATTTCAATGGATTTCAGTGGTGACAATGAAAACAAAAAAAATCACGTTTCAATTATCACACCCACCCCCCCTCTCCACCAACGTGAGATTGAGATTTTACGTTGCACCCTGAGACGTGTCGGTGACCTTGACAGAGGAAGAACTCCCTGGGCACGCGGCCTGGAAGAGGAGGCTCGGTTCGTTGCAGACAGAGCGGAGGCGTTTTACTTTAAAACCACTTTAATGACTGCCAGCAGCAACGGCGTCGGAGTTATTGTGTTGTTGGTTATTGTGTTGGTCACAATAACCAACAACACAATAACAAGCACGCGCTGCGGCACGTGGCGCTGCACGCGCCACGCGCAACACAAACACGTCACGTGGTGGTGGCGGTGGTCGACGGCAGATGAGAAGGAGGGGGCGGGGTTGGGGAGGGAGGGGGGTTGGGGGGTGACATGAGAGGAGAGAATTAGGAGAGTGCGTGGAGGGGAGTAGAGTGAGATGAGAGGGGAGAGAATTAGGAGAGTGCGTGGAGGGGAGTAGAGTGAGATGAGAGGGGAGATGTAGGAGAGTGCGTGGAGGGGAGTAGAGTGAGATGAGAGGGGAGAGGTAGGAGAGTGCGTGGAGGAGAGTAGAGTGAGATGAGAGGGGAGAGGTAGGAGAGTGCGTGGAGGGGAGGAGAGGGATATGAGAGGGGAGCGGTAGGAGAGTGCGTGGAGGGGAGTAGAGTGAGATGAGAGGTAGGAGAGTGCGTGGAGGGGAGTAGAGTGAGATGAGAGGGGAGAGGTAGGAGAGTGTGTGGAGGGGAGTAGAGTGAGATGAGAGGGGAGAGGTAGGAGAGTGTGTGGAGGGGAGTAGAGTGAGATGAGAGGGGAGAGCTTAGTCAGGGATAGTGATTCATATGTGAATAGTTTATCCATTCCGAGACGAAACATGTAACGTTCCTAATGCGTTATGATGAAGAGTCGTTGCCTGAAACGTCACCTATAATATACATGTATCCGTTTGGGGCAGTGTGTGTGTGTTTTTCGTGGTTGCTAGCCCGTATTTATTTAGCTGTTGCCAACTCGTGTTTGACCGGAGGGGGTTGTGGATCGCGAGCGCGGTGATCTGGAGCGGACGACGCGGCGCCCCGGACCCCTGGCGAGGACGCGGAGGGCATCGTGGATTAGGGCACTGTGCTCACTTACTCACTCACAGAGCTAACTCACTCACTGAGCTCACTCACTGAGCTCACTCACTCACTGAGCTCACTCACTCACTGAGCTCACTCACTGAGCTCACTCACTGAGTTCACTCACTCACTGAGTTCACTCACTCACTGAGTTCACTCAATCACTGAGTTCACTCACTCACTGAGTTCACTCACTGAGCTCACTCACTCACTGAGCTCACTCACTGAGTTCACTCACTCACTGAGTTCACTCACTCACTGAGTTCACTCACTGAGTTCACTCACTGAGTTCACTCACAGAGCTCACCCACAGAGCTCACTCACTGAGTTCACTCACTCACTGAGTTCACTCACTCACTGAGTTCACTCAATCACTGAGTTCACTCACTGAGCTCACTCACTCACTGAGCTCACTCACTGAGTTCACTCACTCACTGAGTTCACTCACTCACTGAGTTCACTCACTGAGTTCACTCACTGAGTTCACTCACTGAGTTCACTCACTGAGTTCACTCACAGAGCTCACTCACTGAGCTCACTCACTGAGTTCACTCACAGAGCTCACCCACAGAGCTCACTCACTGAGTTCACTCACTCACTGAGTTCACTCACTCACTGAGTTCACTCAATCACTGAGTTCACTCACTGAGCTCACTCACTCACTGAGCTCACTCACTGAGTTCACTCACTCACTGAGTTCACTCACTCACTGAGTTCACTCACTGAGTTCACTCACTGAGTTCACTCACTGAGTTCACTCACAGAGCTCACTCACTGAGCTCACTCACTGAGTTCACTCACTCACTGAGTTCACTCACTCACTGAGTTCACTCAATCACTGAGTTCACTCACTGAGCTCACTCACTCACTGAGCTCACTCACTGAGTTCACTCACTCACTGAGTTCACTCACTCACTGAGTTCACTCACTCACTGAGTTCACTCACTCACTGAGTTCACTCACTGAGTTCACTCACTGAGTTCACTCACTGAGTTCACTCACTGAGTTCACTCACAGAGCTCACCCACAGAGCTCACTCACAGAGCTCACTCCCTCACGCAGCTGCTCACGGAGCTGCTCACGGAGCTTGCCGACGGAGCTCCCTCACTCACTCAGCGCTCGTGAATCGGAGCAGTAGGAGGCGTAGGCAGCGTAGGAGGAAGAGCACCGAGCCGCCGGAATGGGCTCTGCAGCCCCCACCCGCCTACTCATCCCCCCCCCTCCCGCCCCTCCCCGGAGGACTCTGTTCCTGAATGGATGACAAGCGGCTCACCTTGAACCCCGACCTCCTGAGCCACGGAGCGGCCCCAGCCACGCGGCCGTGCGTGGGCGTCAGGGTGCGGGAGGGAACACCGGGGGGACGCGCACGCTGCCTGCGAACATTTCGTTTTGTTGAATCCAGCAGCGAGTTTCCCGTCCTCTGCCACGCGGGCAGTTCGGCGAGAAAACGTCGCCGCCTCCCCCCGCACCCCCTCCCCGCACCCCTCCCCCTCGCCCCTCCCCCTCGCCCCTCCCCCCCGAATTGTACGCCTCGTGCGTGTGAATACGCGTGGCCGCCCGAGTTCGATTCGCGGTCACGGTCAGCGTCAGTGACCGAGCGACGTCTGAACCGGTTCTGGGTCTCGCGCCACCTCTTTGCCCTCTTCACCAACCCACACTGAGCAGCGTGGTGAAGTATGGTCAAACAACCCCCACCCCCTGCATACGATGGGACAGGCCAGGGCCTGGGGAGGAGGGGGGGGTAGATCTTCATGAAGCAGTAGATAGGTCATGGCCGATTGTTATAATGCTGATGATCATATCAAAGCCCAGTGTTCTGCAAGAGTGGGGGGAGGTGGGGGGGGTTACAGAGGCCCTCCCTCTCCTCCACCCCCCCCCCCATCAGCAGCCAGATTCACGTCTTGACACAAATGGGGCGAGGCGCAGAGGGAGTTGTTAACGAGTCGAGTTCCACGCAACAGAAGCGGCCGAGAAGTGAACGAACAAGGAGGTTCTGCTGAGGAGCAACTACACTGCCAGTTACGTGCCGCCTAGTACTAGCCCTAACCCTACCCAGCTAGCCAATGAGCTACTAGTACTAGCCCTAACCCTACCCAGCTAGCCAATCAGCTACTAGTACTAGCCCTAACCCTACCCAGCTAGCCAATGAGCTACTAGTACTAGCCCTAACCCTACCCAGCTAGCCAATCAGCTACTAGTACTAGCCCTAACCCTACCCAGCTAGCCAATCAGCTACTAGTACTAGCCCTAACCCTACCCAGCTAGCCAATGAGCTACTAGTACTAGCCCTAACCCTACCCAGCTAGCCAATGAGCTACTAGTACTAGCCCTAACCCTACCCAGCTAGCCAATCAGCTACTAGTACTAGCCCTAACCCTACCCAGCTAGCCAATCAGCTACTAGTACTCGCCCTAACCCTACCCAGCTAGCCAATCAGCTACTAGTACTAGCCCTAACCCTACCCAGCTAGCCAATCAGCTACTAGTACTAGCCCTAACCCTACCCAGCTAGCCAATCAGCTACTAGTACTAGCCCTAACCCTACCCAGCTAGCCAATCAGCTACTAGTACTAGCCCTAACCCTACCCAGCTAGCCAATCAGCTACTAGTACTCGCCCTAACCCTACCCAGCTAGCCAATCAGCTACTAGTACTAGCCCTAACCCTACCCAGCTAGCCAATCAGCTACTAGTACTAGCCCTAACCCTACCCAGCTAGCCAATCAGCTACTAGTACTAGCCCTAACCCTACCCAGCTAGCCAATCAGCTACTAGTACTAGCCCTAACCCTACCCAGCTAGCCAATCAGCTACTAGTACTAGCCCTAACCCTACCCAGCTAGCCAATCAGCTACTAGTACTAGCCCTCCTGCTAAGATGGGGTGTGGGTGGTGAAGATGAGAGCAGATGCGATGAATGGGTTCAATCAGATTGTGCGCAGGTAACGCGTCTTTCGAGGACCGCTCCAACACTCTCACCACCACCAGCACCACTAGCAGCACCAGCACCACCAGCACCACCAGCACCACCACCACCAGCACCACCACCAGCACCAGCACCACCAGCAACACCACCACCACCACCAGCACCACCACCACCACCACCAGCACCAGCACCACCACCAGCACCACCACCAGCACCACCATCACCACCAGCACCACCAGCACCACCAGCACCACCATCAGCACCAGCACCACCACCGTCAGCACCACCAGCACCACCAGCAACAGCAGCAGCAGCGTCTGTCTGGCTTTAATTCATCCACTTGGGGTCGCAGACCACTGCCTCCCACTCCGCTGCCCGTCTCGGTGACCCGCCCGTCGCAACCTCCTCCTCCTCCTCCCCTTCCTCTCCTCGATTACATCTCTAATGCGCCCTCCTGCCCCACGCTCTATTCCTGCCCCCCCCCCTCGTGACCCTCCAAGCCGGCACACGTCGGGAGCTCCGTGGCAGGGCCGCGAGCTTCGTGTCACTGCGGAGGACGATGGGGATGACGTCACCCAGTCAAACCCCGCAACATTTCACCGGGAAATTTTTCAGGAAGCCAGAAAAATAAAATCCCATGGGGACGAGGGGTGGGAGTTGGGGGGGGGGCATGCTGGGGAGGGGAGATCAGCGAGTTATGTGATGCAGTGACGTGTTTAATGCATGTATACGCAAGCCTGTTAACTGCGCACATGTATAATGCATGTATGTACATGCACATTTCTCTTCCGTTCATGCATTATCCATGGGACAGGCATTGCCTTTCGGCATTGGCGCAGAGTTTCACCCCCCACTGCACCCCCCCCCCCCGACTCCAACTACTCCAGACACCAGGGCTCGACTCGAACGCAGGCAGACTGGTTCCGCATGTGCCTCGCGACATCGGCTGATTGACTAAAGCCAAGTGGAATGATTGACGCGAACCGAAGTGTTGTCATTAATACGGGCAGGTTTGTACCCGTGGCGGGCACACCACTGGTAGAGTGCGGGCGGGGGAGAGGTGGAGTGGAGTCACGGATCGAGTCTTGTTTGGGAATAAGAGAGAGCGAGAAAGAGAGAGGAATGGGAGAGGGGAGAGAGAGGAGGAAGATTTGGCATTGAGAGGGAACGAAACGGAGACACAGGAGCAGAGCGGATGCAAGTAGAGACGAGGAGAGAGAGGGGGGAAGAGGCTACATCACGGCATTGACGCTGCTGCTGTTGTTACATAGAGTAGCAGCGTCTGTTTTCATAATGAAGGTTGTTGGGTGAGATCGCGTTATTATAAATGTGTCGCAACCCTCCACCGCTGATTGGCCGTGCCGGCGGAGGGTTTGCGACACATTTAAATTAAGGTGATCGAACCCAAAAACCTTTATAATTAATAATGCCGGTCGCGAGAGCCTACGTGTTAAGCGTCTGTTTTCACAGGGGGCGGAGACGGGGGGAGAGGGGGGGAGGGCTGGGCTTCAGAGTGGATGTGGTCACTCAGAAGTCACGTGTTTTAGACGAGGTTCGAGCTGATGCAGATAGAGAGAATGCGGAGAGACAGACATTGACATTGTTGCTTACGTTTTGCTTTTGTCCACGATGCTCCGAATTTATGCTGCTCTCAGAAAGCCGTGCGGCTGATGGGATGAGTTAAGCAATAATATTTTATATTCGTTTTGTGGATGGGTCACGTATGGCAACGAGGAGGCGAGTCGTCTTGCCTATTTATCGTTTCACTAATACACAATTTTGCTGACGATTCTATCTTGAGTTGGGGTGGGTGTGCGGGGAGGGGGGTGGGTAGTGGGCGGGGGGGGATGCGACGTGGGGGGGGGGCTACTGGGAGCCCAAACCCTGCGTTCGCCGGGTCGTTGCCGATGGGAATCGAAGTGAAATCTTATCTCGCTCGGCGCACGCGACTCCTATCTGCCACGTGCGTTGTAAATAACGCAGAGACGTGGAAGCCAATTCCTTGGCGAGGGAGGGAGGGAGGGGTGGAGGGCGGGAGAGGATCATTGCCGACTAAGCGCCGTGTGGTCGCATGCTGCTGCTTCTGCTGCTGCTGCTGCTCGGTTTACATTGTCCAGCGAAACGCCGTTTCATCCAAATAACCAAATTGATGTAGTTGATGTTGCTGCTGCGTGGATAAAAATTGGCCTATTAACGGACTCCAAAACCCTCTACACATCCGTCAATAAGACCGCGTGCTGCCTTAAAAAAGGGTAACACAATAACAAGTAAAAAGGGACGTTTCGGGGCCATGCCCCCTTCATCGCACATCAATGCAGTGGATACATCTTGACTTTAAGCTTTCGTGACTGCAGGAATTCATATTCCTTGGGAAATACGTAGATCTACGTGCCTTTAGCGAAAAACCCAACGAATATGAATGCAGTGGATAGGTCATGCTTTCTGCTGCTGCTGCTGCTGATGATGCTGTAAGTGCCTTTTCATTGTGTGGTATATTGGTCGTGTAATTCCGTGACCACGGACTCATGCGTGTGTGACGTTTCCACTCACGCGGGGAGGGGGGGGGGTGCGGGGGGGGGGGGTGCGGGAGTTGGGTACTGGGGGCGGGGCTGGGGGGTGGAAATGGGGGCACGGAACGCCCTCGGAATGCCGTGGTGGGAGTGACATTTTGAATACAACTGCGTCGAGGAAGGCATCAAGGATTCATCTAATTAATTTTGTTTCACTCACAGATAGACCCCCTCCCCCTCCCACCTAGACCAGGGGTCGGCAACCTGAAGCTCCGGAGCCGCGTGGGGCTCTTCGAGGACCGCTTCGTGACTCGTTATTTATTAAGGAGCCACCGTCTTGTATTCACCTACATTGCGGATCTTGAAATACTGAGTTTTTTTTACCGAATTAGAAAAAAAATGCCTCTTCCTGTTATTTTGGTTGGCGACCCATGCCCTTGACTAATATCGAGACCGACAGACACGCCCAGATTCCCACAGACACGCACATAGACCCACAGACACGCACATAGACCCAGAGACACGCACAAAGACCCACAGACACGCAAAGAGACCCACAGACACACAGAGAGATCCACAGCCATACACAGAGACCGACAGACACAGACAGAGACCCACAGACACACACAAAGACCCACAGACACGCATAGAGACCGACAGACACACACAGAGACCCACAGACTCACACAGAGATCCACAGACTCACACAGAGACCCACAGACACGCACAGAGACCCACAGACACGCACAGAGACCCACAGACACGCACAGAGACCCACAGACGCGCACAGAGACCCACAGACACGCACAGAGACCCACAGACACGCACAGAGACCCACAGACACGCACAGAGACCCACAGACACGCACAGAGACCCACAGACGCGCACAAAGACCCACAGACACGCACAGAGACCCACAGACACGCACAGAGACCCACAGACACGCACAGAGACCCACAGACACACTCAGAGACCCACAGACACACACAGAGACCCACAGACGCGCACAGAGACCCACAGACACGCACAGAGACCCACAGACACACTCAGAGACCCACAGACACACACAGAGACCCACAGACGCGCACAGAGACCCACAGACACGCACAGAGACCCACAGACACACTCAGAGACCCACAGACACACACAGAGACCCACAGACGCGCACAGAGACCCACAGACACGCACAGAGACCCACAGACACACTCAGAGGCCCACAGACACACAGAGACCCACATACACGCACAGAGATCCACAGACACACACAGAGACCCACAGACACACTCAGAGACCCACAGACACACTCAGAGACCCACAGACACACTCAGAGACCCACAGACACGCACAGAGATCCACAGACACACACAGAGACCCACAGACACACTCAGAGACCCACAGACACACACAGAGACCCACAGACACACTCAGAGACCCACAGACACACAGAGACCCACAGACACGCACAGAGATCCACAGACACGCACAGAGACCCACAGACACACTCAGAGACCCACAGACACACAGAGACCCACAGACACGCACAGAGATCCACAGACACACACAGAGACCCACAGACACACTCAGAGACCCACAGACACACACAGACACACACAGACGCGCACAGAGACCCACAGACACGCACAGAGACCCACAGACACGCACAGAGACCCACAGACACGCACAGAGACCCACAGACACGCACAGAGACCCACAGACACACACAGAGACCCACAGACGCGCACAGAGACCCACAGACACACACAGAGACCCACAGACACGCACAGAGACCCACAGACACGCACAGAGACCCACAGACACGCACAGAGACCCACAGACACACTCAGAGACCCACAGACACACAGAGACCCACAGACACACAGAGACCCACAGATACGCACAGAGACCCACAGATACGCACAGAGACCCACAGATACGCACAGAGACCCACAGATACGCACAGAGACCCACAGATACGCACAGAGATCCACAGACACGCACAGAGACCCACAGATACGCACAGAGACCCACATACACGCACAGAGATCCACAGACACGCACAGAGACCCACAGATACGCACAGAGACCCACAGACACACTCAGAGACCCACAGACACACAGAGACCCACAGACACACAGAGACCCACAGACACACTCAGAGACCCACAGACACGCATAGAGACCCACATACACGTACAGAGACCCACAGACACGCACAAAGACACACAGACACGCACAGAGACCCGCAGACACGCACAGAGACCCACAGACACACACAGAGACCCACAGACTCACACAGAGACCCACACACGCACAGAAACCCAGACACGGAGTGAATCTCCTCATTCTACCCCTCCTACTCCTCTTCAGATCTATTGCGGGGTGGGTTGGGCGATCATTTATGAGTTCTTCCTGTAGTTGTTTCTTTCCCATTTCCAGCCCAGGGCGACGGCGCGTCTGCGTTGTGGGTGATGAAGACGCGGTCGGGACGCTTTCACAAGGAGCGAACGCGATGGGAGACACCCGCGCGGATTTAGCCGCCGCTTATGTCTCGAAAAGTGCGAATGGCTCAAAATATATTCCGGTGGAGAGACGCCCTTCCCCCCCCCCCCGCTGTTGTGCGGTGCAACGCCGCTGCCAATTCCAGCTCCTGCCCTACCCCCTGACGCTACTCCAACCGCACAGCAATTATAACCCGTGAATTATCACCCCGGACGCAACTACAACCGATCATTCATAGACCATCCCAAGAAAATCCCTTCCTCTAACCCGACCGACGATCCCCAGCCATAACCCCCCCCCCATCCATTTTCCTTCCCCTAGTCACAACTCCATCCCTGTCCGTAAACCTGTCCACAATCTCAAACCACACCCCAAACTCGACCCACTAATCTCAAACCGCGCTGCTAACCCGGACGTCAACCCCAATCCTATGCATAAATAACCCTACATCTTACCCTACCCGTAACCACAGCCATATCTCTAACGCTACCTATAACCCCAACCATATCACGTAACCCTAACCCGAACCACTACACCCACCACGCCCCCCGTTCCCCTAAGCCACGTCTCTAACCCGATCTCCAATTGAGCACGTGGCACGCTTTCGCGACAAACATAATCCATAACACAGGTTGTTTTGTTAGGGAGGGGGGGGGGTAGATCGCGTAAATATATTAATGTGTCGTGAAACCAGCCACCACCCGACACAGCCAATTAGTAAAGGCTTGTCACGTAAACAGAACGTGCCAATTCGTTACGAGTAGAGCACGCAGGTTGTGTTGGAGAGCCAAGCCACAACATCGTCAACCCGAACCGTCATGATAAGCAACGCTCGACGCATTGGTCAATTACCACGAACCCGAAACGAAAATAAATAAACAAAAACACACACACACGGTACAATATACAAGCGGCGACGTTTCGGGCAACGCCCCTTATTCTGCTTGATTTTTTAACTTCTTATTTTGGTATTTGTTGCTCATCATAAAACAACGACTGGTCATCTACACGAACAAAAGAGGTTCATAGCTCATCTGATTCCTCCAGTATGAATACTCAGATTCTGAACGACATCGGAGTCTCTCACTCACTCGACAACAACGACACCACCACCACCACCAAACACGGGCCGGGGGATTGAGGGGCGGGGGTGGCGGCGGGGGGGGGGGGGTACGGGGGAGGGAGGGGGGGTAACCTTGAGCTCTGGCGTGGTACCGGAGAATTGAAGGGTGGTGGTGGAACGAATAGAGGGGGGAGTGGGGGGGGGCAGCCTTGATCTCTGCACGGTACAGATCATGGTTGGGGAACACGAGGCCTGAGCGGACTTAACGCAGCGGCGACCCGGAGCCGTGACCCCGCTATTAAACGATATCGCCCCAGGGGGAGAGGGGGGAGGGACTTGGCACCCCCCCCCCTCTCCTCGCTCTCCCTCTCTCATCCCACCACGTGCTCCCTCTCTATGCATCAGGGATTGTTGTCGTCACTCGCGCCTTCTTGGTATCTATAATTGCCCATTCGTTCCTCTCTGCTCCTCCACCCCACCAATACCGTCTCTCGTCTCAGCCGCTCTCTCCTCTGTCTGTGTGTGTGCTGCGGATGCGTCGTCGTTGTTGTTGTTGTTATGCATCTCTGTGTGTTGTGTGCGTCTCCGTCTTGTACGCGTGTTGAACTTTTCCCCACTGTACGTAGCCAACCGCGCTAATCGGAGGTGCGGGGGAAGGACGACGAACTGGACACGAACATCAGTTCTATAGAAATGAGTTTTCGATCTAGTGGATCTAAAAATGCGTAGCTCCAGTGGCTTCCTAATATCGAAAGGAAGAGCGTTCCAGACGGCCGCCGAAACGCGTCTGAAAGCGCGCGATGCAGTGGTCTTCTTTGTTCGACGGCCAGCCAGACGAGGATGACCGGAGATCGCCTGACGATGATTCATTCCCCGAGATGAGATCAGCGAGGTAGTGTGGTTTCATCTGTGGCAAGCCCTTTGTGCGTAATGAGCACGACCTTTTTATTATTATATTATCACGCATTCGCTCGGCAAATCGTGAGCCAATGCAGCTCGGCGAGCACTGAACGGAGGTCTGATCTTGCTGTACCCCGTGACGACCACGTGCCAGAGAATGGTTGTACACGCTGCTGCCTAATAGAGGTCTTTTGGGTTAGATCGCGAAAAATATATGAATGTGTCGTTAAAACCCGCCGCCACCCGACACAGCCAACTAGTAAGGGTTGTCACGTAAACAGATCGTGGCCAATTCGTCACAAGCACAGCACACCGGTTGTGTGTTGGAGAGCCAAGCCACAACATTTACAATCTGAGTACGACGTTTCGCCAGTAATGACGACTATCTTCATCAGGCGACAGCTGCTGCAGCTTCCTAACGTTGTTTTTTTTTGCCAGACGTCCCGTAGAGTCGCGAATCGCGAATAAATCGAGCCTCGTCGATACTTTCCCGCACGCCACCCGCCCGTGTTGACTATGTCACGACTCAATAGCGGTCGAATGTGTCAAAGAGGCCCTGAGATGGAAATTGCAGGACCCGACTACAGTTTGCAGGTGGTGATCTTAGTGTGTTATTGTGTGTCTCGTGTGTGTTGTTGTTGTTGTTGTGTATCTCTGTGTGATGCTATATGTGTGTTCATCTTCAGGCCACACGTTGTTATTGACGAATGCGTTATTTTGTAATTCGTGCTCAACGACCCGTGAGCACACACAAAGACAAAGCTGCCCCCCCCGTATAGCCTCCAACATACCGTTGGGGCAAGTGCTGTTAGCGAGTCGAAGCTATATAGAATGGCACGGCACACGAGGGGATATTTGGTCAGCACCACTTCCCACCGGACACTCATGAGGCTGAGTCGACCTAGGGGAGGCCCAGGACCGGTTCGGATATTCGTCAACGATGTTGGCCGTGAGCGAGACTCGAACCCGGGTCGCCAGGTTCGTAGCGCACCGCGCTAACCGCTGCTACACCGCTGCTACACCGCTGCTACACCGCTACATACACCGCTACTACACCGCTACTACACCGCTACATACACCGCTACTACACCGCTACATACACCGCTACTACACCGCTGCTACACCGCTGCTACACCGCTGCTACACCGCTGCTACACCGCTACTACACCGCTACTACACCGCTACATACACCGCTACTACACCGCTACATACACCGCTACTACACCGCTGCTACACCGCTGCTACACCGCTGCTACACCGCTGCTACACCGCTACATACACCGCTACTACACCGCTACTACACCGCTACTACACCGCTACATACACCGCTACTACACCGCTACATACACCGCTACTACACCGCTACTACACCGCTGCTACACCGCTGCTACACCGCTACTACACCGCTACATACACCGCTACTACACCGCTACTACACCGCTACTACACCGCTACATACACCGCTGCTACACCGCTGCTACACCGCTACTACACCGCTACATACACCGCTACTACACCGCTACTACACCGCTACTACACCGCTACTACACCGCTACATACACCGCTGCTACACCGCTGCTACACCGCTACTACACCGCTACTACACCGCTACATACACCGCTGCTACACCGCTGCTACACCGCTGCTACACCGCTGCTACACCGCTGCTACACCGCTACTACACCGCTACTACACCGCTACATACACCGCTGCTACACCGCTGCTACACCGCTGCTACACCGCTACTACACCGCTAATACACCGCTACTACACCGCTACTACACCGCTACTACACCGCTGCTACACCGCTACTACACCGCTGCTACACCGCTGCTACACCGCTGCTACACCGCTACCACACCGCTACCACACCGCTACCACACCGCTACCACACCGCTACATACACCGCTACTACACCGCTACTACACCGCTGCTACACCGCTACCACACCGCTGCCACACCGCTGCCACACCGCTACCACACCGCTACTACACCGCTACATACACCGCTACTACACCGCTACTACACCGCTACCACACCGCTACCACACCGCTGCCACACCGCTGCCACACCGCTGCCACACCGCTGCCACACCGCTACCACACCGCTACCACACCGCTGCTACACCGCTACATACACCGCTACATACACCGCTACCACACCGCTACCACACCGCTACCACACCGCTACTACACCGCTACTACACCGCTGCTACACCGCTGCTACACCGCTACATACACCGCTACATACACCGCTACCACACCGCTACCACACCGCTACCACACCGCTACCACACCGCTACCACACCGCTGCTACACCGCTGCTACACCGCTACATACACCGCTACATACACCGCTGCCACACCGCTGCCACACCGCTGCCACACCGCTACCACACCGCTACTACACCGCTGCTACACCGCTACATACACCGCTACATACACCGCTACCACACCGCTACCACACCGCTACCACACCGCTACTACACCGCTACTACACCGCTGCTACACCGCTGCTACACCGCTACATACACCGCTACATACACCGCTGCTACACCGCTACCACACCGCTACCACACCGCTACTACACCGCTGCTACACCGCTACCACACCGCTACCACACCGCTACCACACCGCTACTACACCGCTGCTACACCGCTACATACACCGCTACATACACCGCTACCACACCGCTACCACACCGCTACTACACCGCTACTACACCGCGACTACACCGCTACTACACCGCTACATGCAGGGACCACAATCACGCGCGCCCACTGTATATCTCACGCACAAAAGACAAAGATCCCCCGTGTAGCCTTAACCAGACTGTTGGGGCAAGCGCTGCTCAGCGAAGCCGGCACGGCGCCTATGAAATGCGGCGGCGCGGCAGACGAGGAGGATTGCCGTGGGTTCGTGGCGAACACCACGCCCGGCCACCTTTGTCTCCCCAGTGCTGATGTTTGCGCGCGCACCGTGCACACTCGCACGCGTAGGAGCGCGCTCGCTCGCTCTCCCTCTCTCTCTCCCTCTCCCTCCCTCCCCTCGCTGCGTGATTTACACTCTTAACGATTTGTGGCCAAACCTCGTTATGGCGTTAACGACTGCGGCGCTAATCAGAGAGTGGGCGCGCTTCCCCGCCCCTCCCCCCTCTCCCCTCCCCCCTCCCCCGCATCCTCTCTCACCCCAAACCCCGCCCCTCAATTTCCCACCCTCGGCACCATCCATCCTTCTTACGTGTGCACAATGGGCACACGCACAGCAGCAACAGCAGCAACAGCAACCGCCTGTTCGCCACTAAGTGGTGGTAACGTCACTACCGCCGCTGTAGTGCCAGGCTAGGTGCACGTCGAGGCTGTAACGTTACGTGTAGTAAGGCTCTCGCCGCTGGTAGGATGTCACGGGAAAGACTCGGGTGCCAATGGATGACCGACTGAGATGACTTGGCCGATGCACCACCTGTGCCCCCGACTGTGCCAACTCGCTGCGTTTTATCCACCCAGGGCTCCGCTTAGTGTGGCAAACGTCGCTCCTGTGCCCTTCCGTTGTTCTTGGATAGCGACTGCCTCCAATTGCCCAGCAGCGTCCTTCACGAGCCTCCTCCACAGAGAGGTCGATCTTGACACCGCTGGTACCGACCATCGGTAAGTCCACTGAGCGCAATATCCTCCTGTACCACATCAGCTCCATCTCTTCTCGAGCCTGTGCCGCGCCCGTTTAGCGCCCTCTATCCGGCCAAACAGAAGCTTATTGGGCAAGCGGTGGCCGGGCATGCGGGCTACATGAACCAGTCAACGCAGCCTCGCCTGCTGAAGGAGCTCACCGATGGGACAGTGTCCGAGATTTTTCAAGGATCTGCGACCTCCGATGCACAATCCAGTCTGGTTAAACCACACAGCACACGCGCGCGCACACGTATGGATGTGTGCGTGAATCAGCGCAGTTGACGCCTCCACATCTCGCCATCGCTTCCTTCCTTCTGCCAGATCTGCTGTTACACCGCCAGCGCCCCTATCCTCTACGACTCATTACCTACAACGCCATCAATCGGGGCTGAGGTCTTCCCCTTGTGACAGAGGTGAAGCGTCCTTCAAAGACCGCTCCAACAATCGCATCATCATCATCACCACCATCACCGCTGCTATCATCTGGCTTTAGATCTTCCCCGTGATTGCCGAGCTCGGAGTACCACTCCAACGACCGTCTCGGTAATCTGCCCTCCTCCACACTGCACCCGCACGTGTCCCACCCATCACTACCTCCTCCTCCTCTTCCCGATTGTATCGACAACGCGCCTCTGCCACGTGTTATTGCCAACCTCAAAGTCGCTTACCCTCCTCCACCCTTGCAACCTCCTCCCCCTTCTCCCCCTCCTATTTCCCGATCGCGTCTTCGACACTTGCCTACGTACGCCACACGTTCCGTCATTCACAACCTCCCACCTGCTTTGTCTTATCCCGGTCACCATGGCAATCCCTCGGGGAGATATTCAGCGCCCCACCAGATCCTTCGAAGGCGCGATGACCGCCTGGCGCGTGCTGGACACGGAAAGACCACAACGGGGCTGCCCGCAGTGGACAGAACGATGTCACCCGTCATTGCCTTTGGCTGTCACGAGGCAACCCTCATCGTGCGAATCATCGGTTGATCCCGGATTGCACGCGTCCGTCCGTCGCTCGCTCCGTCCCTCCGGACGTGAAAGTCAGCCAGACAGCCGGCCAGTGAGCAAAACTTTAGTGCAATAATAGTTTGACTAGCTTGTCTGCCCGTCCTAGGGCGGACGCTGGAATATTTACCAAAAATTGAGCAGAGTATAATTGTATCTCGTGTAAATTTAATGGCAGTGAATCTTGCACGAAAGTACGTCTTCAAACACTTCACTGCATTTCACTGTAGCACTGTATTAATGGCAGTGGTTCTGGCACAAAACGAAGTCATAAAACACCTCACTTCATGTCACTGCAGCACTGTATATATTTGAGCTTTAATTTGTTCAAATTCACCGCTCTGATACTTTATTCTCTTCTGCTTTCTGTCGCTGGGGTTGAAATAAATTGGAATTTGATACAATATCTGGAAAATCACCGAGAAATGTCTATTTTACCATAATGTAGAAGCATAAATTAGACTTCCTTTCGTCTCAAGTGCTGAAGAAATAAATTAAGACATCAACTCCACTTTGTTGCTGCGTAGAATTATTTATTAGATTTACTTTTAATTAAGAAACGTCAAACTTAAAGCGAAATTGCGCAAAAAATATATTTCCGCTCGACCTTCTGCGTGAGTGTAAAAGTTCACCCGCTCATGAATATTAATGACGGGGGGGGGGGGGGGGGGGCGTGTGGCATGTGACGTCACGCGCGTTACCCACAGTCTTGGCTCATTATCGTAGTAATGGCGATACACTGTCCCGGGTGGAGGGTGCCCGGAGGCGTGACGTCAAAACGCACGAACTCAACGCTGTAGGATACGGGTGACGTCATCGCGTAGACGTGTGTGCACTTGCCCGCCCGGGCGCCAGCCAGCCAGCAAAACCTAAACTCTCTCTCTCTATATATATATGTAAAAAGCGTGATATTCAACACGTAGGTTTTCGCTACCAAAATTATTCACAATAAAATATATATATGGGGGGGGGGGGGTGTTAGATCGCGTAAATAAAAAAAATGTAGTTGGGGTTTACGACACTATTTTTTATATATTACGCGATCTCACCACCCCAAAGTAATTATGAAAGCACACGATCGTGCTTACGAAAGCGTGACCAATTGAAGGCGACGTGCGGGAGGCCGGGGTGTGTGACAGAGGTTTGTAGGAGGGAGGGAGAGGGGGGGGGGGTTCGTAGGGGCGGAGGAGTTTGTGGGGGGGGGGGTGGAGGAGGGAACGAGGTGGGTGAGGAATTGGGGTGCCGTGCGCTGGCGCGATAATTAACCGCGTGTGACGCAGGGCGAGAAGGGGGATGGCGGTCATCGTCGTCATCATCATCTCGACGCTGCAGAGGTCGGCGCGACTGACCGATTTCTACGCCGATGCCTCGCCCTGGGATCTTATTAGATAGTGCTTTTTATAAAATACATATACAACTTGTTAGATACAACGGCTGTTAGCGAGCAGCACCTTTGAATAAGGCCGCGGCACGGAACACGAATAGATAGGAGGTGGGTGGCCAACACCACGCCCGGCCGCCTTTGTCTCCCTAGTGGCGATGTTTACACATCGCACCGGGCACTCATTTGAGGCTGAGTCGACCTAGGGGAGGCCCACTACCGGCTCAGATATAATCGTCACCGGTATTGGCCGTGAGCGGGCATTGAACTCGGGTCGCCGGGTTCGTAGCGCAGCGCGCTAACCGCTACACCACCGCTCCCCCCAGCTGCACAGACACGCACACACATTGCCATTCCCGCGCGAACATTCGCGTATGCAGCCTCTACACGCCCTAACTCTATCAAGCCGTCCAAATGTATTCAGCGACTCGTTCACTCGTTCATTCATTCGCTCAAACAAAAGCGCAGTAATTTCCGCGTCAATCGCCGCGCCGGGACCTCCCAAACGGAGGCCCCCCCCCCACCCCTCCCCCGCAGCCTCTCGGCTTCCAAATGAACTCGCTCCGTGATCGGCGTCTCCACGCGAATCTGCGTCGTCAATCACGCGCCTCCAGACCCCAGCCTCGTCACTCACAAGGGGTGAGGGGTGGGGTGGTGGGAGTTGGTGGGGGGTGGGGGTGGTGTGGTTTGTTAGCGTGTGGGGGTGGGGGTGTGTGGGGGGTGGGGGTGTGGGGGGGTGGGGGTGGTGGGGTTTGTTAGCGTCTGGGGGTGTGGGGGGTGGAGTGGTGGGGGGTGGAGTGGTGGGGGTTGTTAAGGTCTGGGGGGGGTGGGGTGGTCGGGGTGTGGGGGGTGGTGGGGGTGTGGGGGGTGGGGGTGTGGTGGGGGTTGTTGGGGTATGGGGGGTTGTTAGCGTGTGGGGGTGTGGGGGGTGGGAGGGAGTGGGAGGGGGGGTCATAATGGCCTTGTCAGAGACTCGGCGCACGGAGTCAGCAAACCGCAGAGAGATCCCCGTGGGTGTTGGGAGGCTGCGGCGACCCGAACGGGAGGCGACGAAGCCCCGCGAGGTGCTGCTGTGCTGTTGTGCCGTCAGCGCGGTAATCGACCTCGAGGTCTTTGCCAGGTTCGTAGCGCAGCGTAGCGCTAATCGCTGCGCCACCGCTCCCCACACTCCCCACGGACTGCACTGCGCACGCGCGCGCAGCACTCTGTTGTCCTTCCCCCGCACCTCCTTATTGGCACAGTTGGCTACGTACGGTGCGAAAGAAGTTCAACATGCATCGCATACAATCATGTTCGGGGCTTCGCTCAATTGTATGCGATTGCAAGTTTGATTGTCATCAATATCGAGTTGACCGCTACGTCGGACGAACGCGTCTCTGCTGCGGCTGGGGTGTGGTGTGCGAAACATCGATCGCTGGTTTCGCGGACTTTGCAGTGATTTCGCAATTAGTTCTACGATATCTCCTTCCGCGGGCCGGCCATCAGCTACGAGCGACCAAGCCGCCATCGCTTGCTTCGTTCCCAACAATTGGGTGGGGGGGGGGGGGTTCCGGGGGCGCCCCCCAAACCCTCCTTCCCCCCGTCCAACACTCGCGTCCCTCAGCTCCTCGCCATCCACAATCACCCCGTCCTGGCCACGGCCCCGCTTGGAATGACCTCCTCGGCACGCGGGACACGTCGTGTGTGCAGCACGGGAGGTCATCCCGGTTCGGCCTTGCGAGGCTGCCGAAGAGGAGGGGGGTGGGGTGGGGGATTTGAAACAAGTGTGGGGGAAAGGGGCAATAACGCCCCCTCCCTCCCCCTCCCTCCCTCCCCCAACCGCACGAGTCTGCGCTACACTTACGGTGTTTTAAGTGCTGATCCCGCTTAAGCAGCAGCAGCACCAAGCGACATCACAAGCCGCTTAGAGCGCCAGATTACACCGGATTAGGTCGCGCGCGCGTAAATAAAACAACAGCGGACGGTCAAATGAGCAGAGGGGGGCGGTGGGCACACGCGGGATATCTCCGGCCACACGGACACCCAATGACACGTTCCGGTGATGGCGCCTGTGCCAGGCTAGGTGCGCGGGGGGGGGGGGCAAGACTGGAAGGTGCCCGACCAATTGTGATCGTCGACTCAAACGTCGAGTTGATTCTTGATTTGAAGTTTTCGTGACTGCAGGGATCCATACTCTTTGGTTCTTTCGATAAAGGCACGTAGGTAGATTTTATTTTATACCTACGTGACTTCACCGAGTTGATGTTGCGTTAATCGAGAGACCATGACGTAGCTTCGTTTGGTAAGGGTGACGACGATGGCTGTGGGTCAACAGCAACAACGACGACACGTAACGAACACAAATAAATAGCAAACGCATCGTTAGGTACGGCCATGAAGCAAACGGAAATCGGTGCAAAAGCAACCGCCGCGTGTCAAACCCCGCGCGAGACATCGGCAATGTGCGCGCAGACATAAATCGACGTTTCGTTCAAGTCCCTTGCAGCGTGAGTCGGCTGGGGCAGATTATTCCGAGACCGAGTCCAGCCCTTCGCTAATCCACTGCTGGATGAAGGCACTTTCCCACCCCATCCCCCGACCCATCCCCGACCCCCCACGTCGTGTCGGTCGTGGGAGTTTTGTTCGGCCATACTTCACCACTCGGGATAGTGCGGGTAGGTGGAGGCAGAGAGTATTCATCTGGGAGCATACACACGGCGCACACAACTGTGTCCGTTCTGACTGGGTGGGGCAAATGCTGTTTGTGAGCATCTATGAAGTACAGCATAGCAACACGTGGTGTTGGCCACCCACCCCCTCGTGTGCCGTGCCGGCTCTCATAGGCGCTCGCTAACAACACTTGTCCCAACAGCGCCATTGTTTGATTTAAGGCTGAGTCAACCTACGGGCGCGCCAGGATAGGTTGAGAGATGGATCGCGAACCGGTGACTACCCGTGTCCTGAAAACCGAAGCCTTGGTCACTGGGTGTCGTAACGGGTGGCGATCACCGCTGGGTACACGAAGACAAAGATCCCCCCCCCGTGTAGCCTTAACAGACTGTAGGGGCAAGTGCTGTTAGCGAGCACCTATGAAGGCCGGCACGGCACACGAGGGGGTGGGTGGCCAGCACCACGCCCGACCGCCTTTGTCTCCCCAGTGGCGATGTTTACACACCGCACCAGGTACTCATTTGAGGCTGAGTCGACCGAGGGGAGGCCCAGGACCGGTTCAGATAATCATCACTGGTGTTGGCCGTGAGCGGGAATCAAACCCGGGTCGCCGGGTTCATAGCGCAGCGCACTAACCGCTACACTGCCGCTTCCCCCCCACACACACACACTCGCACACACACACACACGGTCACACACACACAGACACACACACACACTCGCACACACACACACACGGTCACACACACACAGACACACACACACAGACACACACGCCACGCGTACGCCCCCGAGCGGAGTTTCGTTCACCATGCCCTCACCCCCTCCCTCCACACTCGCCCAGCGCGTTCCACGTAAAGTGGTGGAGTTGTGAAATGACAGGTTTTATATTAAAAAAATATAAAATAAATAAAAGCCATATAATCTCCGCGATCCTCTTTTGTACGGAAAAAATAGAGAGATCCTGACAGGTCCATCTTTCACATTGCGACCGCGGTATTAAAATCATACCTCGTTTGAGATTTTAAAAATCGCCGCTACGGGGTTGTGGAATCCTCTTCTCCCTCCCGGCCTGCATAGGTGCTACTCGCTAACAGCACTTGCCCTAACAGTCTCTTAAGGCTATACATACGGGGTGGCTTTGTCCGAGTGTGTGTGTGTGTGCGCGTGTGTATAGTTCGCTATTCCCGACTTCACTGCGGTTAGTAGATCCACTGCTGGATGAAAGCTTCTCGTCACCGTTTCGTGTATACCCGACCTCCCCTCCTCCCCCAGCGCAAATCGAACTCGGGTCTTCGCTGGGTTCCTAGCGCGGTGCGCTGAACCACCACGCGTGCCTCGAGAACAAACGCACGCGCATGCGCAATCGCGCACGGAGCAATTAGACGACTCCTCTCCTCGGCGACTTAGTAAGCAGCGTAAGTAAGTAAATAAACAATCAACCATTAACAGGGAAACATTCGCGATAAGACACAAGGGCAGCAACCGCTGCGCTCAGCACAAACGAGGCCGCTTCTCTGCACGCGTGGCACTTCAACACAGCGGCGCGGTGGTGGCGTGCGAGTGGTGGCGTGTGTGTGTATCTCTGTGTGTGTGGCTGTGTGTCTGTGTGTGTATCTCTGTGTGTGTGTCTTGTGGGGAGCGGTGGTGTAGCGGTTAGCGCGCTGCGCTATAAACCCGGCGACACCGGGTTCGATTCCCGCTCACGGCCAACACCGGTGACGATTTATCTGAACCGGTCCTGAGCCTCTCCTAGGTCGACTCAGCCTCAAGTGAGTACCTGGTGCGGTGTGTAAACATCGTCACTAGGGAGACAAAGGCGGTCGGGCGTGGAGCTGGCCACCCACTCCCTCGTGTGCCGTTTCGGCCTTCATAGGTGTTCGCTAACAGTACTTGCCCCTACAGTCTGATAAGGGTATACGGGGGATCTTTGTCTTTTATCTCTGTGTGTGTATCTCTGTGTGTGTATCTCTGTATGTGTGTGTCTGTGTGTGTCTGTCTTTTATGTACGGATTTTTACTTCGCTTTACGCGGTGGTGGTAGTTAGTAGTAGATGCTTTCCAAATAAGGGGCGCACATAGCAAGACGGGACGCTAAAATGCATTTGGGCGAGCTAAGAGGTTACCCGCGAATACGGAGGGACACAACATCGCATTCCGACGGGCTAGTATGTTAACCGCGAATACAGAGGGACGCTAAATCGCATTATGGCCAGTTAAGCTGTTAACCGCGAACACAGAGGGACGCTAAATCACACGAAGCGGGAGAACGCGGGGGGGGGGAGTCTAATTGCCTTCAGCCAGCGAGCCACGTGGCTTGCGTGCATCGCGCCACCGGTGACCCACGGCGGCCGCCTTCATCCAGCAGTGGATAAACCACTGCAGAACGATAACGTTTGTCGCTGGAACAATAACAATTACACCACCAACAACAACAAAAACAACACCCGTGGCCTTAAAAATGAAGGGGGGGGGGAGGTGTGGAGGTGGTGAGAGCAAAAAAAACAACAACCATACCACGAGATTCCGCGCTGTGTGCGGCAGGATTCGTGATTAATGTGGGACGAGGACGCACGCGCGGTCTATCTGACGCTTGTATCTGCACGGCGTTCATAGCCGCCGCGGGTCTGGAGGAGGAGGCGCTCGTGTTTGTGTGGCGTTCATAACGGAGGTGGGGGCGTAGGGTGGGGGGGTGGAGAAGGGGGAGGGGGAACCCAGCCCCTCTAATGTTCCCGTGGCGCGGATCGCAATCTCGCTCCGCTCGTGAAGAACACCACCACCATCACCACCACCACCACCAACACACCACCAACACCAACACCACCACCACCACGGCCATCACCGCCACGCGGGCTGACGACGCGCAGCGGAAGCGGCGGCGGCAACAACAACAACAACGACGACGACGCTTCACACAACAATAACACGGGCGTAATGAAAAATAATATCGCGTGAGATTAAATATAAGCAACGTGTTTTATTACTATTATTATCATTGTTGTTAAAGAGTTGGCACGGTGCGGGGTGATGGGTGTGGTGGGGGGGGGGTCGTGCACTGCTCCTTCCCCCGCCCCCCTCCCACCCTCCACCACTCTGCCTCCCCAATCGGCCCCTTTTAGCTCATATCGTCTTTCTTGTATCCTGCTGCTGCTGCTGTTGTTGTTCTTGCAGCTGACAAAGATGCGTCGTCTTGTTGACCATGTGCGGGACGAGGATAAAGTGGGGATCATTATTTTCCCGGGGGGGGGGGGGCGGGGGGGGATAGTGGTTGGGGGGCGGGTGGAGGGGCATGTGAGCAGCAGTGGCGTGGTGGGGGAGCGGTGGGGTGGTGGGGGAGCGGTGGAGTGGTGGTTCGCGCGCTGCGCTAAGAACCCTGCAAAAGAACCCGGGGCTCGATTCCGGCTCACAGCCACCAACATCGCTATGAATTATAATCCATAGCGATGTTTGACCTGTTCAGGTAATTATCTGAGCAGGTCCTCGGTAAGTAACACGAACAACAACGACAAAGCGTTGTCATCTTCTACACAAGAGCCGTGAGCGTCGTTGCTGAGTTTGAGTCATGCGTGGAACGAGAGCCCCCCACCTCAATTTTTACCACAGAGGAGGGCCCCCCCCCCCGACTATAAACACCCTGGCAGTACGTCAGCATGGGGTCAAGCCAACCTCCTTGACTGATGAGCCGATGACTGTCGCAACGGACCCAGAGTCTGTCACTTTGATTGCACCAATATTGCCGAATCTTGCCGATGGCACGTGTGTGCGCAAAAAAAAAACGATCGAAATTATCAATCCTCATTGTATTTATTACAAACACATTCCTGCGGAGGGAGCTGGTAGGAACGTTGGGATGCTCGGTCAATGGCCAGGGTCAACAGCGGCGTGGTGTATTCCGCAAATATGGCCGACTGTGAGGGCGGGCACAAGCCGGCGTGAGTAGGTTAAACGTTGAGTTTTATAAGGGCACCACGGAGTGACCAGCCCCTCCCCACCCAGCCCCACCCCTCCTACCCCCCACCCAGCCCCACCCTCCCCACCCAGCCCCTCCCCACCCTCCCTTCTCCACCCAGCCCCACCCCTCCCATTTTTGAATGCACGACGGACGGACGGACACAATAATCCCCTGTGGACTGGTGTAACCAGGAGGTTCCTACCAGTATTATTATGATGATGACATTCTTGAGCATCATGGCAATACGTCCGGGAGCTGAATGACACCGACGAAGTCTGCCGCTCGACACGACGAGAGGCCGCGGCTGGCGAGCTGAGCTTACGGCTCGTCCGGCGGCCCGAGTTCGATTCCCGCTCACGGCCAACGCTGGCGACGATTATCTCCCCCTAGGTCGACCCAGCCTAATTTTTTTTAAATACCTGGTGCGGTGTGCAAATGGAAGATCTGCATCTGGGGAGACAAAGGCAGCATAGGCGTGGTGGTGCTACTGCTGCCTGCCTGCCTGCCGTACCACTTCGTGCGCCCTATCGGACTTCACAGATTATCGCTTTCACAGCACTTGCCCCAAAAGTCTGTTAGCGGCTATACGGGGGATCTTTGTCTGTGGGGGGCGGTGGGTGGTTAGGGGGGTGGGGGGGAAGTGTTTGTTATTGTGTTCACAGTGAGAATACAAAAGCGAGTAGCATCCATATGTATGCTGCGGCAATTATACAAACGTGTGGCCGCGCCACGGAGCCCGATGACGGGAAACGATAGCGTTCGGGGGAGCGCAGTCGGGCGGATGATGATGATGCTGCTGATTCTGATGCTGCTGATTCTGATGCTGCTGCTGATGATGATTACGCCGATGCTCTCCGCCGATGGGTGTTTCGGTCGCCGTTTTGTTGCTGCTGTAATTGGTGCTGTTCCTGTTGATACCGATGCCGCCGCTGATGCCGCATTGCTGTTACCGACGCTGCCGACGATGCTGTGACCGCCGCAGCCTACCCGCTATTATTGCCGCTGCTGTTCCACCTCGGTGCTGAGGTCTCGGCGCGACCTCTCCGTGTCACGCGCGCCTCCGTTAAAATAATGGCCATGGGCGTCACGTGCGCGTGTGTGTGTGTGTGTGCGTGTGTGTGCGTGTGCGCGTGTGTGTGCGTGTGTGTGTGTGTGCGCGTGTGCGCGCGCGTGTGCGTGTGTGTGTGCCTGCGCGTGTGTGTGTGTGCGTGTGTGCCTACGCGTGTATGCGTGCGTGTGTGCCTGCGCGTGTGTGTGTGCGTGCGTGTGTGTGCGTGTGTGTGTGCCTGTGTGTGTGCGTGAGCGTGTGTGTGCGCGTGTGCGTGTGTGTAGCTCTACGCTCCACTAAAAACCTGGCTAACACAAGTTTGATTCCTGCCCATGGCCAACACCAGTTGCGATTATCTGAACCGGGCCTGGACCTCCCCTAGGTCGAGTCAGCCTCAAAATGAGTACCTGGTTGCGGTGTGTACACATCGCCAGTGGGGAGACAAAGGCGGACGGGCGAGGTGCTGGCCACCCAATTCCCGAGTGCGCCGTGTCAACCTTCATAGAGGTGCCACTTGCTCCGATAGTCTGTTAAGGCTATACGGGGGGGGGGGAATCTTTGTCTTTGTTATGATATTACTGGTCACCGTAGCCCGCCTCGTACACTCTGACATCATTACGGACATATCAATAATCATCTCATTGCTATTCCACTGCAATAATAATTGGTCTCAAATCCGAGTTAACTTTTCCCGTGATTTAAAAAAATAACACACGAGCCCTTGACTGACTTCCCTATTCCAATTATTCTATAACACACAGTAACGACCGCGGTTAACGTATCCACACCGTGCCCTCCCCCCCCCCCGCCACCTCCTCCAACAACCACAACCACCGCGACAACAACTACAACGACCGCGACAACAACCACCACCGCGCCTCTAACTCTCCCGTCACTCCACCCACCCACAAAGCCCCTCGGATAATTCCTCCGCGTGAGAACGACTGATTCACTCAAACCACGTCGGATCATATTCCAGGATTAACACCCCCCCCCCCACATCCTCGCGACGCGTGCTTGCGCGGCTAAACAACTCTAGATGAGTCCACACGCGAGCGACGCCACGCGCAGTATGAAAATGCCTGTTCACAACATCACCTGCTCCCCCGCCTGCTCACACCATCACCTGCTCCCCCGTGCTCCCGCCATCACCTGCTCCCACCTTGCTCCCACCATCACCTGCTCCCCCGCCTGCTCCCACCATCACCTGCTCCCACCTTGCTCCCGCCATCACCTGCTCCCACCTTGCTCCCACCATCACCTGCTCCCCCGCCTGCTCCCACCATCACCTGCTCCCACCTTGCTCCCACATTTACTGCTCCCACCATCACCTGCTCCCCCCTGCTCCCACCATCACCTGCTCCCCCCTGCTCCCCCGCCTGCTCCAACCATCACCTGCTCCCACCATCACCTGCTCCCACCATCACCTGCTCCCCCTGCTCCCCCGCCTGCTCCCACCATCATCTGTATCCCGCCTGCTCCCACAACCAAATCGTCCGAGATATCTACACGCTCACGTGTGAACGCGCACGCGTCAAGCGCGGCACAACAACAATCAGCACAGAGCGGTGACGACGTCCCCGCGGCGCTTGCGCCAGACTAGGTGCACCTAGAAGCAATGCACACGCACAGCACGTACGCACACTGCGCCGATGCTTACACATACACAAGAGGTATTCGTTTGAGGATGAGTCGCGACCTCGGATATACCCAGCACCGGTTCAGATATCTCGCCACTGATGATAGCCGTGAGCGGCTATCGAACTCCGACGGCTTGGGTTCGTCGCACAGAGCGCTGACCGCGGCGCCACCGCTCCCCGCACGCGCGCATCTTCAGACGCTCGTCTCAATCAGATGAGAACCCTTTTGGGTAGAAGCCAGAGGTCGCAAACGGGTTTTTATTCCTTACCCGTACCCGTGCCCGGCCGCACCAGGGACGAAAACGGGTACCCGTACCCTACCCGATACCCGGCTACCCGTACCCGGCCGAGTATCGGGTAGGGTACGAGTACCCGATTGCGACCTCTGGGATGAAGCCATGTTGCAGGCGCGGGTGGGTTGATTCTAGGATCTTGAATTGTGAGAAGAGACAAGACGTTGGGAAATGAGTGACAAACGGTACTAACCAGTGACTCACGGCCTACCCGTACCCGGCCGCACCAGGGTCGCAAACGGCTACCCGTACCCGTACCGGGCCGGGTACGGGTAGCCGGGTATCGGGTAGGGTACGGGTATCGGGTACCCGGTTGCGACCTCTAGTAGAAGCGTCAGTGGAGCGGTTCGCGCGCCTGTGCTACGAATCCCGGCGAGCCGAGTTCGATTCCCCGCTCACGGCCGACATCGATGGTCGATCAATAAGTCGAACAACTCGATCCTGAACCGGTCCTGGGCCCCTCCCCTGTGTCGACGAGGCCTGAAAACGAGCACCTTGGTCGCGATGCATAAACACCGTCACTCGGGAGACAAAGACGGCCGGGCGTGGTGCCGGCCACGCCACCCCCTCGTGGCGTGGCATTAATTGGCGCTTGCTGCTTTTGCCCACCAAAATAGTAGGGGGGAGAGGGGAGTGACCTCAAAGGGAGCCCTGCGGCTATGAGCTGTGAGCGTTACTCGCAAGCAGAGCGCAATGAGGGTTTGTGACTGGGTCTCAAGCACCCCCACACACCCCCACCCCCCCATAACCACAACCACCACCACAACCACCACCACAACCACCACCACCACCACCACCACGCCCGCCTCGCTCCTCATTCCGCTGCAGTCGCTGAGACGGCAACAAATGCCTCGGTTATACCGAGCCGTGGGGAGCACGGTGGATTGCCTCGTGTGTGTGTGGGTGTGTGTGTGGGTGTGTGTGTATGTGTGTGGGTGTGTGTGTGGGTGTGTGTGTGTGGGTGTGTGTCTGTGTGTGTGTGGGTGTGTGTGTGGATGTGTGTGTGGGTGTGTGTGGGTGTGTGTGTGTGGTGACGTCACCGCCACTTAGTGGCGAATGGCGGTTGTTGTTGTGTGGATGTGTGTGGGTGTGTGTGTGGGTGTGTGTCTGTGTGTCTGTGTGTGTGTGTGTGGGTGTGTGTGTGGATGTGTGTGGGTGTGTGTGTGTGTGTGGGTGTGTGTGGCTGTGTGTGTGTGTGTGGCTGTGTGTGTGTGTGTGGGTGTGTGTGTGTGGGTGTGTGTGTGTGGGTGGGTGTGTGTGGATGTGGGTGTGTGTGTGTGGGTGTATGTGGGTGTGGGTGTGTGTGGGTGTGTGTGGATGTGTGTGGGTGTGTGTGTGGGTGTGTGTGGGTGTGTGGGGGGTGGGGGGATGTGGGTGGGGGGGGCTGTTCATCAGTGGGGTAGCTATCGAGTGCGGTGACGGTGGTGATGGTGGGGACAATGGAGACGATGGTATTTCATTCCTTGCACCAGAGCCCATGCTGACGACGCCACTGGGTGGTGAATACGCTGGAGGGATGGGGGTAGGAGGGTGGAAGGCGGGAGGGAGGGATGGATGGGGGGGGGGGGTTTACACAGTGAGTGGAGCTCACGGAGGGGACGACTTCACGCAGTGCGGCGAGGAGGTCACAAGCCGCTTTTTAACCCAGAGCGCCAGTTCCGCTGATTCCGCTCGAGCCGCGGAAGGTCTCGGCGCACGCGCACGCACGCGCACGCACACACACACACGCGCGCACGCACGCGCACGCACACGCACGCACGCGCACACGCACGCGCACACAACAACACAACAAAACCAAACCCCCAAAAACCGAAGCGCGTTACCTCCACAATAGCCCCTCGAGAGCGAATCTCCGTAGCCGAACATTGACTCACTGATGACCACGCGCGCATACGAAGCTCCGATGCAGCGCCGTGGGGGTAAGGGAAGGCCAGGGGGGGTCTGTCGCTGGCGGTCTCTGTGGGTTCGGCGTGATAATTTCGGTGAACTGGCGATCTAAGAGGCAAATAATGACCTTGATTGTTTTTGTTGTCAATGTGTTTTTTTATGCCGGAGGGGGCGGGGAGATAAAAAGATGGAGCGATCCGCTCGTCCGTTTTGTTTATTCAGATTATTCGCGACTCAGCGGATTGACGCCGTGGAGTTACCTGCGTTGGGCCGCTCCGCGTTGCACGGGAGATGAGTGGTTGATCGAGATAGTGGTTGATTGGGAGAGTGGTTGATCGAGAGAGTGGTTGATCGAGAGGGTGGTTGATTGGGAGAGTGGTTGATCGGGAGGGTGGTTGATCGGGAGGGTGGTTGATCGGAAAGGTGGTTGATCGGGAGGGTGGTTGATCGCCGTCGCATTAATTACGAAGGGGCGTGGGGGGGACCCTCCCCGTGCCCCCTTCGCGCGATTTCGGGGGGCACGGGGACGCCGGGAAACATGAACAGCGCCATCGGCACTCCCCCGTGGCGATGTTTTGCACAGCGCACCAGTCACTCATTTGAGGCTGAGTCGACCATACGCACACATAAAGACTAAGATCCCCCCGTATAGCCTTAATAGACTGTAGAGGCAAGTGCCGTTAGCGAGCATCTATTAAGACCAGCACGTCACACGAGGGGGTGGGTGGCGAGCACCACGCCCGGCCACCTTTGTCTCCGCAGTGGCGATGTTACCCCCCAACCGCGCCCACCCCCTCCCCGACACACACACACACACACAGGCGCACACCTCCGAAACTGAAAACAACACACAAACAAAATGACCAACACACACGCGCGCGCGCGCGAAACACAACAATTACGCACACAGACACACACACACACACGCGAAACACAACAATTACGCACACACGCACAGACACTTGCGAGCACTCACAGACCCCCTTCCCCCCTCCCTCCCCCGCCTCCCACAGCAGAGGGTTCCTCAAGGACGCGATCTCCATTCATTTTCTTCTCGCACAGGTTCGAGGAGAGGGGGAGGGGGGCGAGGGGGTTGTGGGTGGGGGGGATCACACGGGAGTGGGGAGCAAGGGGGGAGCAGGGGGGGGAGCAGGGGGGGGGGGACGAATCCACACCGTACAGGCCACCCCCCACCACACCACCTCCACCCCCCACAACCTCTACGCCCCCCCCCCCCCACGCATTTGCAATCTGATTCCAAATGCTCGTGGCGAGCCTCCTGCAATTAACCATTACCTCTCTCGCGTGGAGGGTAAAGGGGGTAGGGGGCTAAGCGGTGACCCCCCCCCCCCCCAGTCCACCCCACAGTCCCCCACGCGGGACCCAGCCAACCCCTCGAGCCGCTATCTCGCAAACTCAGCTGAGCTCGCCCCCCCCCCCCAGGGTTGGAAGCGCAGTGCGCTAACCACTGCGCCCACCGCTCTATCGCAAAACCGCTATTAGAAAACAAAAGAAAAAAAACGGTGGGGGGGATGGAGGGGGGGGGTCTTGATGATGTGATAGTGGAGGGGCTGTTGGGGGGGGGCTCGCACCGTCCCCCCCCCCCATCGCCCCCTCCACTACACCGCGAGTTAATTGTTCGGATCGCTCGCAAATTCACGAGGACCCGCGCGAATATCCACGAAGAGACGAAGTTCCCCCTCCTACTCCACCTCCCACCCCACCCCCCACCCCACCCCACCCCCCACCACCGTCGAGCCTCCAACAGACTGTTGGGGCAAGTGCTGCGGAGCGAGCACCACCCGATGAAGGCCGGCATGGCACACGAGGGGGTTGGGTGGCGGGCGATGTTCACACACACCGCGCCAGGTACTCATTCGAGGCTGAGTCGACCTAGGGGAGGTCCCAGTAGTGGTTGAGATTACAGTCGCTGTCGGGGGCAAGTGCAGCCCGCGAGCGTCACGCCCGACCGCCTTTGTCTCCCCAGCGGTGATGTTCACACACACACAGGTACTCGTTTGACACGCAGTCGCCACACACGCTCTTTCACAGCAGGCAGACATCGCGTAACACCGAGTCGCGTTCACGATGCCCTCACCCACCCCCACTCCCCCACGCATCGCGACCACACATCAGTCACAGGGGTTCGCCATTGTGCGCATGTGGCATGTGCCAACCCCACCCACCGCCCGCCCCTCCCCACCCCAAATCCCACATCTATGAAAAGATGACTCGCGGACACGCGCACACATTGTGTGCGGTTTACAATGCGTGTGTCCAAAAATAAAAACAAAGGGGGTCTGGGGAGAAAAAAAACAAAAAATCGCAACCCCCCCTCCGTGCCTCCGTTACAAATGTTCGCTCGGGAGGCCCAGGTTTCTCTTGCTCGGGGAGATAATGAATCTCGATGGGGTTCTCACCTGGTTAAATGAAGGACACTGAATTGAATCGGTGTCGCGCGCATCGCTCACAACGCGCAGGGGCACACGGCGCATTCATCCTACGCGGCGCTTAGCAGGGCACAGGCACACACAGCCCCCGTATAGCCTTCGCAGGCTGTTGGGGCAAGTGCTGTTAGCGAGCACCTATGAAGGTAGGCACCCGCACCAGGTACTCGTTTGAGGCCGAGTCGACCTAGGGGAGGTCCGGGACCAGTTCAGATGATTGTCAGTGGTGTTGACCGTGAGCGGGAATCGAACCCGGGTCTCCAGTTTCGTAGTGCAAGCGCGCTAACCGCTACACTACCGCTCCCCCCACACACAAAGATAAAGCTAAAGACAAAGATCCCCCATATAGCCTTAACAGACTGTAGGGGCAAGTGCTGTTAGCGAGTACCTATGAAGGTCTGCACGGCGCAAAAGTTATCATTTGAGGCCGAGTCGACCTAGGGGAGGCCCAGAACCCGTTCGGATAATGGTCACTGGGTGTTGATGGCCGCGAGCGGGAATCGAACTCGGGTCGCCGGGTTCGTAGCGCAGCGCGATCACCACGACGCTACATCTCCTCGTACACACACAAATATCCCCGCTGTGTCGCCTTAAACAGCTTAATGGGGCACCTATGAAGGCACGCATACAGCACGCACACAGCACACACACACAGGACACACAGAGCACACACACACACGGCACACAGCAAATCCCCGCGACTCACAGCTACAGAATCAATTCCTTGGCAGGGTCCCAACGCCACGCCTAATGTACACACTGTTAAGAAGTAATTTCACTGTATCAGAAAATCCATTTGTATCTAATTCCAGGTTTGATTACATTTCGCACAATGCGGCCAGATTACCCCTAATCGAATTTAGATCCAAGGAGTCACACGCGGACTCTCCAAGCCGACCCCCATCCAACCCCCCCCCTCCCCCCCATCGCTCCCCGCACCCCCCAGCCCCCCCGCCTACGGCAAGCGCCTCGACTCATCTCCGTCGTGGATCGGTCTCGCGGGAGGCTCGAGAAGACGAGGATTTTATCGCCTTTGAAAGTAAGGCTGGGGCACAAATAATTGCGGGGCCCATTATGTGTGTGTGCGCGTGCGTGCGTGCGTCGTTGTTGTATCGCGAGGTACTTTCTCAAAGGTAATTCATATATGGGTCACGGAACCCAACAAAGCACTCGACCTCTAGAAATAACGAAGCTGTCCCGCCTTCACCAGCACCCACCCACTCCCATCATCCCCCCCCCCCCGGGCTCCCATCTCCCCCCACCTCACCCATGCACCCCCACCCCCGCACCATTCCCCCCTCCATTATTTCTTGTTCGATATTCCTATCTCGGTTGAGATACTTCACGAACACTGCCCGTGCATCTGCGTGGGACACAACTCAAGTTACTCGCGAACGATGCGGATTTGTTCGTGGTACGTTCACACAGGTGACATGCTCCATCAACATCAACAATAATGTGGCATTGACAATTATAACACATCAACAACAACAATAATATAACATCAACACCAACAACGAATAACGCAGTGTCGCCAAGAAGAGATAACGGCAAACTAGGAGAGACCTTCATTCAGCAGTGGATTTACCACCGCTAATTGTGATTAAATCTACTCATTTAGTCGTTATCAGCATCCGTTATGAATCCACCCCGATCTCTCAAGAACCTCCGATGAATGCAAACACCATCCCATCCATCCATCCCGCTCTCGGTCTGCAACCACGAGCCTCCTCGCTCCATCTCCACGGCGCTCCGCTGGTGTTCCCCTTCCCCTGTTGCGGCTGCCACTCCTGCCCCAGTCTCGACCATCGCTCACTGGTCTCGTCTCGAGACGGCGGGGGGAGTCCCACCGAGGCCACCACTGTCACTTCGTGCCGGCAAAAGTTGAAGCCCCTCTGCAGAGGGGGGCAGTCTCGCTCGTGCAAAATGAGACTTATCCTCGTCTTCAACATTATCGGCTGGTTCAACTGAATCAGCTTGAATCCACCCCCCCCCCCCCGCATCTTACCATACTTCACCACGCTGGGTCAAGTTCAGGGCGGTGAATGGGGCAAGGCGCAGAATCGTGGTCAGACGTCACTCGCCACTGGGGTCATGACCCAATGGCTGTGATGCGAACTTAGGTGGGGGGGGCTCAGACCCCTCCCCCTTGCCCCCCACCCCCACCCACCCCCCGCACTCCCACTTATGTATTATTAACGTTATAATACATTCGTAAAAAGTTAAATATCACGAATAAAATTCAGGGGGAAAAAAAACCCCCGATAGCGATGACATCAATAGTTAATGTGTACACAGAAGAAATTGATTTTTGTAAAATATTGTCGTTATTAAATTTAACGATTTGATTGCATGCCTGTGGCGTGGAGGGGGGGGTTGAGTTGCTGGAGGGGGTGAGGGGCTGTAGAAGAGGTGGGGTTGGTGGGGGGAGGGTGGTGTGGTGCTAGGTGTTACGTCGCCGCGAAACCGCTCGGATTTTTCGCTCACAAACTCTGTCAGCGCGGAAAATGAATCATTCATCAGAAAATTGTTCCAGTTCCCCCGTTAAATAAACACGAAAAAATGGCAAAAAAAAACAATCACGTGCAGGACGTCGCGCGGTTATTACTGTAGATTACAATCTGGACCTTTTTTTTACATCCTTACCCTATTTCAGTCGTTGTAGTATTTAATAATTTGCATAACCCCTGGGTCATGTGATGTATGATATTTGCATTTGATTAGAAATTCTTATTCTGCGGGGGGCCGATATCCCCCCCCCAGCCCTCAGGTATATATTTTTTTTAATTTCGGCACGCGCAAGTATTATTTTCACCTTTCCCCGAGATTGCTCGTCCATGGGGGTCACGCGGAGTACGCGGGTCGATGAGCCTGCCCTACCCCTCCACCCCAACCCTCAACCCGAATCCCACCCCCCCCCCCTCTCATCCCCCCTCCCCCTTCACAGCAGCAGCAGCAGCCGCCCCCCCCCCCTCACCTCCTCCGTTCCACCATCTAAACCCCAGCGCGCTCTCCCCCCTCTCCTCTCTCTCTCTATCCACGCCGGCTTCATCATCACGACCACCATCACTCTGAGCTCGGAATGAGCCATGGAGTGGCGCGGTCAGCGTGGAGACGAGCGGAACGCCTGCACACCACAGGCACCGCGTGGCGGAGTGTGGTGGTGGTGGTGGTGGGTTGTTGTTGTGGTGGGGGGGGGGATACTGGGTACATGAATTTAGATTTTTGGAATTATGTGGGCAGTCAGATGCGTTCATCAGTTTAATATCCCCCCGCCGCCTCCACCTCAACCCAACGCCCTTCGCAACCGCTTGTGAACTATTCCTCCAGCAATGTCCCGCTGTGGTTGTGGTGTAGACTACGTGGCGATGATGATGATGGTGGTTATGGTGGTGGGAATCCTTTTGTTTTTGATAAGAGAGCCATTCAGGCACGACAAACAACCATCACCATCACGACGATGGCGGTCGTGGCAGGGGTAGTGGGTGCGGGGTGGTCCGTGCGTGGTGTGTGTGTGGTGTGTGTGTGGTGTGTGTGTGGTGTGTGTGTGGTGTGTGTGTGGAGTGTATGTGGTGTGTGTGTAATGTGTGTGGTGTGTGTGTGGTGTGTAGTGTCTGTGTGGTGTGTGTATGTGGTGTGTGTGTGGTGTGTGCGTGGTGTATGTGTGGTGTGTGTGTGTGTGGTGTGTGTGGTGTGTGTGGTGCTTGTGTGGTGTGTGTGGTGCGTGTGTGGTGCGTGTGTCGTTTGTGTGTGGTGTTTGTGTCTGTGTGTGTGGCGTGTGTGTGTGGTGTCTGTGGTGTGCGTGTGTGGTGCGTGTGTGGTGCGTGTGTGGTGCGTGTGTGGTGCGTGTGTGGTGCGTGTGTGGTGCGTGTGTGGTCCGTGTGTGGTTCGTGTGTGGTGCGTGTGTGGTGCGTGTGTCTGTGTGTGTTGTGTGTGTGTTGTGTGTGTGGTGTGTGTGTGGTGTGTGTGTGTGGTGTGTGTGTGTGTGTGTGTGTGTGTGTGGGGTGTGTGTGTGTGGTGTGTGTGTGGTGTGTGTGTGGTGTGTGTGTGGTGTGTGTGTGGTGTGTGTGTGGTGTGTGTGTGCCGTGCTCCGCGTGGTTGTCGCCCTGTCCAGGCGGCGATTGACGCGACCCCCCCAGCTCCCCCAGCCTACCCAGCTCCCCCAGCCCCCCCCCCCCAGCCCCCCCCCAGCCCCCCCCCCCTCCCCAATGAAGAAACCGCAGCATCGACTCCACCCGCTGCGCGTTGTTCGCACGCCGCCAACGCGCGGTGCCTCCTCCCCCTCTCCCCCCGCCCCCTCTCCCCCCGCCCCCTCTCCCCCCGCCCCCTCTCCCCCCGCCCCCTCTCCCCCCGCCCCCTCTCCCCCCCGCCCCCTCTCCCCCCGCCCCCTCTCCCCCCGCCCCCTCTCCCCCCGCCCCCTCTCCCCCCGCCCCCTCTCCCCCCGCCCCCTCTCCCCCCGCCCCCTCTCCGAGAAGGCCGCACCTGCGACAGTGATTATTATCACCCTCGCACGTGTCGATTAGCGCTCGTTCACGCGCTGCTCCGCAGGTAATGATCGCGCGGGCCCACGGGGATCGCGGCCCCGTCGCTGCTTTGATTCCCATGTCACGACTTGGGCAGAGACCCCCCCCCCCCACTCTCAACACCCCCCCCCCACTCTCAACACCCCCCCCCATCCCCACCCATTTCCAACGCACCTGGAGTCGGACCCCAGCCGAACGACCCCAACAGCATCGCCTCGGCTCCCTTGGGGAGCAAGAGGGGGTGGGAGTGTGGGGGTGTCTCGGCGTGCCGCTCCCTGAATGCGCCATCTCCTCTCCACGTGTTCAGCTGAAATGAAGCGGACGTGAGTGGACTCCGTTTCCATGACCGATAATTATGAGCTCTTTCTGTTCACATACCTCCAGTAGGGGCACGGGGTCAGCACGTGACAATAACAAACAATACACAAACACGGTCGGAGTGGAAAGGCAAACAAAATCACTTTAACACACAATTAAAACTAAACTATATTGTCGATTTTAAAGCTTTCTTGACTGCAGGGATTCATCTTCTTGGTTCTTTCGGTAAAGTCACGTAGAAGGGAAATAATAAAATAAATAAAATAAACCTAATAAAATACAATTC